>NW_028239163.1:0-76480 GCF_036417535.1 Chlamydotis macqueenii
TACAAGGCACTAAACCGGCAAATGTCCAGCTAATCTCCAACGTGAAAAGGGTCAGCAAGGAAAGCTCTTGCTAACAGCCCAGAAGCATTGCGACTCTTCTCTGGATGATTTGCCCACCAACACTTCACATCAGCTCAAGCCGGCTGCCCGGAGGAAAAGAGGCTAGGAAAGATCGTAGCAGGCACGGTTGTTGCTGCACGAGAAGTGCCTGCTCCGGAGGCTTCTTGCGAGCAGCGCTAAAAGCACGCGAACATCGCGTTTCTGTGCTTTCCTGAACAGCTTGCGCTGGGACAGTTACAGCCGTGTTTTGCAAGCTGTCCGGGGTTCTGAGGCACTAAAAGTGCGGATGTGTGGCGACTGTCCAAGACGAGAACCGGCTGCTCTGAAAGCCCTTCCTGCTCGTCACGTACGCTTTCTAGCAGCTCTACGGACACACACGCGTCAGCCTCTTCACTGTCCTACACAGCTAGCACGCTGGCAGTTACCGTCAACTTGGAAGCAGCCGCGCAGAAGGCACTCGCCCTGCAACCGGCGAACAGCGCACATTCGCGGCTACACGCGAGCTGGCCGCACTCGGAGCTTTCGCGGCTCTTCTCTCGCTCTTTCCCGCAGAGCTCCGGCGATGCACAACTCGAACCGCGAAAGCCGCAATGAGCTTTGTGCAAGCTGCGCAGAAGAAACAAGGCACTAAACCGGCAAATGTCCAGCTAATCTCCAACGTGAAAAGGGTCAGCAAGGAAAGCTCTTGCTAACAGCCCAGAAGCATTGCGACTCTTCTCTGGATGATTTGCCCACCAACACTTCACATCAGCTCAAGCCGGCTGCCCGGAGGAAAAGAGGCTAGGAAAGATCGTAGCAGGCACGGTTGTTGCTGCACGAGAAGTGCCTGCTCCGGAGGCTTCTTGCGAGCAGCGCTAAAAGCACGCGAACATCGCGTTTCTGTGCTTTCCTGAACAGCTTGCGCTGGGACAGTTACAGCCGTGTTTTGCAAGCTGTCCGGGGTTCTGAGGCACTAAAAGTGCGGATGTGTGGCGACTGTGCAAGACGAGAACCGGCTGCTCTGAAAGCCCTTCCTGCTCGTCACGTACGCTTTCTAGCAGCTCTACGGACACACACGCGTCAGCCTCTTCACTGTCCTACACAGCTAGCACGCTGGCAGTTACCGTCAACTTGGAAGCAGCCGCGCAGAAGGCACTCGCCCTGCAACCGGCGAACAGCGCACATTCGCGGCTACACGCGAGCTGGCCGCACTCGGAGCTTTCGCGGCTCTTCTCTCGCTCTTTCCCGCAGAGCTCCGGCGATGCACAACTCGAACCGCGAAAGCCGCAATGAGCTTTGTGCAAGCTGCGCAGAAGAAACAAGGCACTAAACCGGCAAATGTCCAGCTAATCTCCAACGTGAAAAGGGTCAGCAAGGAAAGCTCTTGCTAACAGCCCAGAAGCATTGCGACTCTTCTCTGGATGATTTGCCCACCAACACTTCACATCAGCTCAAGCCGGCTGCCCGGAGGAAAAGAGGCTAGGAAAGATCGTAGCAGGCACGGTTGTTGCTGCACGAGAAGTGCCTGCTCCGGAGGCTTCTTGCGAGCAGCGCTAAAAGCACGCGAACATCGCGTTTCTGTGCTTTCCTGAACAGCTTGCGCTGGGACAGTTACAGCCGTGTTTTGCAAGCTGTCCGGGGTTCTGAGGCACTAAAAGTGCGGATGTGTGGCGACTGTCCAAGACGAGAACCGGCTGCTCTGAAAGCCCTTCCTGCTCGTCACGTACGCTTTCTAGCAGCTCTACGGACACACACGCGTCAGCCTCTTCACTGTCCTACACAGCTAGCACGCTGGCAGTTACCGTCAACTTGGAAGCAGCCGCGCAGAAGGCAGTCGCCCTGCAACCGGCGAACAGCGCACATTCGCGGCTACACGCGAGCTGGCCGCACTCGGAGCTTTCGCGGCTCTTCTCTCGCTCTTTCCCGCAGAGCTCCGGCGATGCACAACTCGAACCGCGAAAGCCGCAATGAGCTTTGTGCAAGCTGCGCAGAAGAAACAAGGCACTAAACCGGCAAATGTCCAGCTAATCTCCAACGTGAAAAGGGTCAGCAAGGAAAGCTCTTGCTAACAGCCCAGAAGCATTGCGACTCTTCTCTGGATGATTTGCCCACCAACACTTCACATCAGCTCAAGCCGGCTGCCCGGAGGAAAAGAGGCTAGGAAAGATCGTAGCAGGCACGGTTGTTGCTGCACGAGAAGTGCCTGCTCCGGAGGCTTCTTGCGAGCAGCGCTAAAAGCACGCGAACATCGCGTTTCTGTGCTTTCCTGAACAGCTTGCGCTGGGACAGTTACAGCCGTGTTTTGCAAGCTGTCCGGGGTTCTGAGGCACTAAAAGTGCGGATGTGTGGCGACTGTCCAAGACGAGAACCGGCTGCTCTGAAAGCCCTTCCTGCTCGTCACGTACGCTTTCTAGCAGCTCTACGGACACACACGCGTCAGCCTCTTCACTGTCCTACACAGCTAGCACGCTGGCAGTTACCGTCAACTTGGAAGCAGCCGCGCAGAAGGCAGTCGCCCTGCAACCGGCGAACAGCGCACATTCGCGGCTACACGCGAGCTGGCCGCACTCGGAGCTTTCGCGGCTCTTCTCTCGCTCTTTCCCGCAGAGCTCCGGCGATGCACAACTCGAACCGCGAAAGCCGCAATGAGCTTTGTGCAAGCTGCGCAGAAGAAACAAGGCACTAAACCGGCAAATGTCCAGCTAATCTCCAACGTGAAAAGGGTCAGCAAGGAAAGCTCTTGCTAACAGCCCAGAAGCATTGCGACTCTTCTCTGGATGATTTGCCCACCAACACTTCACATCAGCTCAAGCCGGCTGCCCGGAGGAAAAGAGGCTAGGAAAGATCGTAGCAGGCACGGTTGTTGCTGCACGAGAAGTGCCTGCTCCGGAGGCTTCTTGCGAGCAGCGCTAAAAGCACGCGAACATCGCGTTTCTGTGCTTTCCTGAACAGCTTGCGCTGGGACAGTTACAGCCGTGTTTTGCAAGCTGTCCGGGGTTCTGAGGCACTAAAAGTGCGGATGTGTGGCGACTGTGCAAGACGAGAACCGGCTGCTCTGAAAGCCCTTCCTGCTCGTCACGTACGCTTTCTAGCAGCTCTACGGACACACACGCGTCAGCCTCTTCACTGTCCTACACAGCTAGCACGCTGGCAGTTACCGTCAACTTGGAAGCAGCCGCGCAGAAGGCAGTCGCCCTGCAACCGGCGAACAGCGCACATTCGCGGCTACACGCGAGCTGGCCGCACTCGGAGCTTTCGCGGCTCTTCTCTCGCTCTTTCCCGCAGAGCTCCGGCGATGCACAACTCGAACCGCGAAAGCCGCAATGAGCTTTGTGCAAGCTGCGCAGAAGAAACAAGGCACTAAACCGGCAAATGTCCAGCTAATCTCCAACGTGAAAAGGGTCAGCAAGGAAAGCTCTTGCTAACAGCCCAGAAGCATTGCGACTCTTCTCTGGATGATTTGCCCACCAACACTTCACATCAGCTCAAGCCGGCTGCCCGGAGGAAAAGAGGCTAGGAAAGATCGTAGCAGGCACGGTTGTTGCTGCACGAGAAGTGCCTGCTCCGGAGGCTTCTTGCGAGCAGCGCTAAAAGCACGCGAACATCGCGTTTCTGTGCTTTCCTGAACAGCTTGCGCTGGGACAGTTACAGCCGTGTTTTGCAAGCTGTCCGGGGTTCTGAGGCACTAAAAGTGCGGATGTGTGGCGACTGTGCAAGACGAGAACCGGCTGCTCTGAAAGCCCTTCCTGCTCGTCACGTACGCTTTCTAGCAGCTCTACGGACACACACGCGTCAGCCTCTTCACTGTCCTACACAGCTAGCACGCTGGCAGTTACCGTCAACTTGGAAGCAGCCGCGCAGAAGGCAGTCGCCCTGCAACCGGCGAACAGCGCACATTCGCGGCTACACGCGAGCTGGCCGCACTCGGAGCTTTCGCGGCTCTTCTCTCGCTCTTTCCCGCAGAGCTCCGGCGATGCACAACTCGAACCGCGAAAGCCGCAATGAGCTTTGTGCAAGCTGCGCAGAAGAAACAAGGCACTAAACCGGCAAATGTCCAGCTAATCTCCAACGTGAAAAGGGTCAGCAAGGAAAGCTCTTGCTAACAGCCCAGAAGCATTGCGACTCTTCTCTGGATGATTTGCCCACCAACACTTCACATCAGCTCAAGCCGGCTGCCCGGAGGAAAAGAGGCTAGGAAAGATCGTAGCAGGCACGGTTGTTGCTGCACGAGAAGTGCCTGCTCCGGAGGCTTCTTGCGAGCAGCGCTAAAAGCACGCGAACATCGCGTTTCTGTGCTTTCCTGAACAGCTTGCGCTGGGACAGTTACAGCCGTGTTTTGCAAGCTGTCCGGGGTTCTGAGGCACTAAAAGTGCGGATGTGTGGCGACTGTCCAAGACGAGAACCGGCTGCTCTGAAAGCCCTTCCTGCTCTTCACGTACGCTTTCTAAGCAGCTCTACAACACACACACGCGTCAGCCTCTTCACTGTCCTACACAGCTAGCACGCTGGCAGTTACCGTCAACTTGGAAGCAGCCGCGCAGAAGGCAGTCGCCCTGCAACCGGCGAACAGCGCACATTCGCGGCTACACGCGAGCTGGCCGCACTCGGAGCTTTCGCGGCTCTTCTCTCGCTCTTTCCCGCAGAGCTCCGGCGATGCACAACTCGAACCGCGAAAGCCGCAATGAGCTTTGTGCAAGCTGCGCAGAAGAAACAAGGCACTAAACCGGCAAATGTCCAGCTAATCTCCAACGTGAAAAGGGTCAGCAAGGAAAGCTCTTGCTAACAGCCCAGAAGCATTGCGACTCTTCTCTGGGTGATTTGCCCACCAACACTTCACATCAGCTCAAGCCGGCTGCCCGGAGGAAAAGAGGCTAGGAAAGATCGTAGCAGGCACGGTTGTTGCTGCACGAGAAGTGCCTGCTCCGGAGGCTTCTTGCGAGCAGCGCTAAAAGCACGCGAACATCGCGTTTCTGTGCTTTCCTGAACAGCTTGCGCTGGGACAGTTACAGCCGTGTTTTGCAAGCTGTCCGGGGTTCTGAGGCACTAAAAGTGCGGATGTGTGGCGACTGTCCAAGACGAGAACCGGCTGCTCTGAAAGCCCTTCCTGCTCGTCACGTACGCTTTCTAGCAGCTCTACGGACACACACGCGTCAGCCTCTTCACTGTCCTACACAGCTAGCACGCTGGCAGTTACCGTCAACTTGGAAGCAGCCGCGCAGAAGGCAGTCGCCCTGCAACCGGCGAACAGCGCACATTCGCGGCTACACGCGAGCTGGCCGCACTCGGAGCTTTCGCGGCTCTTCTCTCGCTCTTTCCCGCAGAGCTCCGGCGATGCACAACTCGAACCGCGAAAGCCGCAATGAGCTTTGTGCAAGCTGCGCAGAAGAAACAAGGCACTAAACCGGCAAATGTCCAGCTAATCTCCAACGTGAAAAGGGTCAGCAAGGAAAGCTCTTGCTAACAGCCCAGAAGCATTGCGACTCTTCTCTGGATGATTTGCCCACCAACACTTCACATCAGCTCAAGCCGGCTGCCCGGAGGAAAAGAGGCTAGGAAAGATCGTAGCAGGCACGGTTGTTGCTGCACGAGAAGTGCCTGCTCCGGAGGCTTCTTGCGAGCAGCGCTAAAAGCACGCGAACATCGCGTTTCTGTGCTTTCCTGAACAGCTTGCGCTGGGACAGTTACAGCCGTGTTTTGCAAGCTGTCCGGGGTTCTGAGGCACTAAAAGTGCGGATGTGTGGCGACTGTGCAAGACGAGAACCGGCTGCTCTGAAAGCCCTTCCTGCTCGTCACGTACGCTTTCTAGCAGCTCTACGGACACACACGCGTCAGCCTCTTCACTGTCCTACACAGCTAGCACGCTGGCAGTTACCGTCAACTTGGAAGCAGCCGCGCAGAAGGCAGTCGCCCTGCAACCGGCGAACAGCGCACATTCGCGGCTACACGCGAGCTGGCCGCACTCGGAGCTTTCGCGGCTCTTCTCTCGCTCTTTCCCGCAGAGCTCCGGCGATGCACAACTCGAACCGCGAAAGCCGCAATGAGCTTTGTGCAAGCTGCGCAGAAGAAACAAGGCACTAAACCGGCAAATGTCCAGCTAATCTCCAACGTGAAAAGGGTCAGCAAGGAAAGCTCTTGCTAACAGCCCAGAAGCATTGCGACTCTTCTCTGGATGATTTGCCCACCAACACTTCACATCAGCTCAAGCCGGCTGCCCGGAGGAAAAGAGGCTAGGAAAGATCGTAGCAGGCACGGTTGTTGCTGCACGAGAAGTGCCTGCTCCGGAGGCTTCTTGCGAGCAGCGCTAAAAGCACGCGAACATCGCGTTTCTGTGCTTTCCTGAACAGCTTGCGCTGGGACAGTTACAGCCGTGTTTTGCAAGCTGTCCGGGGTTCTGAGGCACTAAAAGTGCGGATGTGTGGCGACTGTCCAAGACGAGAACCGGCTGCTCTGAAAGCCCTTCCTGCTCTTCACGTACGCTTTCTAGCAGCTCTACAACACACACACGCGTCAGCCTCTTCACTGTCCTACACAGCTAGCACGCTGGCAGTTACCGTCAACTTGGAAGCAGCCGCGCAGAAGGCAGTCGCCCTGCAACCGGCGAACAGCGCACATTCGCGGCTACACGCGAGCTGGCCGCACTCGGAGCTTTCGCGGCTCTTCTCTCGCTCTTTCCCGCAGAGCTCCGGCGATGCACAACTCGAACCGCGAAAGCCGCAATGAGCTTTGTGCAAGCTGCGCAGAAGAAACAAGGCACTAAACCGGCAAATGTCCAGCTAATCTCCAACGTGAAAAGGGTCAGCAAGGAAAGCTCTTGCTAACAGCCCAGAAGCATTGCGACTCTTCTCTGGGTGATTTGCCCACCAACACTTCACATCAGCTCAAGCCGGCTGCCCGGAGGAAAAGAGGCTAGGAAAGATCGTAGCAGGCACGGTTGTTGCTGCACGAGAAGTGCCTGCTCCGGAGGCTTCTTGCGAGCAGCGCTAAAAGCACGCGAACATCGCGTTTCTGTGCTTTCCTGAACAGCTTGCGCTGGGACAGTTACAGCCGTGTTTTGCAAGCTGTCCGGGGTTCTGAGGCACTAAAAGTGCGGATGTGTGGCGACTGTCCAAGACGAGAACCGGCTGCTCTGAAAGCCCTTCCTGCTCGTCACGTACGCTTTCTAGCAGCTCTACGGACACACACGCGTCAGCCTCTTCACTGTCCTACACAGCTAGCACGCTGGCAGTTACCGTCAACTTGGAAGCAGCCGCGCAGAAGGCACTCGCCCTGCAACCGGCGAACAGCGCACATTCGCGGCTACACGCGAGCTGGCCGCACTCGGAGCTTTCGCGGCTCTTCTCTCGCTCTTTCCCGCAGAGCTCCGGCGATGCACAACTCGAACCGCGAAAGCCGCAATGAGCTTTGTGCAAGCTGCGCAGAAGAAACAAGGCACTAAACCGGCAAATGTCCAGCTAATCTCCAACGTGAAAAGGGTCAGCAAGGAAAGCTCTTGCTAACAGCCCAGAAGCATTGCGACTCTTCTCTGGATGATTTGCCCACCAACACTTCACATCAGCTCAAGCCGGCTGCCCGGAGGAAAAGAGGCTAGGAAAGATCGTAGCAGGCACGGTTGTTGCTGCACGAGAAGTGCCTGCTCCGGAGGCTTCTTGCGAGCAGCGCTAAAAGCACGCGAACATCGCGTTTCTGTGCTTTCCTGAACAGCTTGCGCTGGGACAGTTACAGCCGTGTTTTGCAAGCTGTCCGGGGTTCTGAGGCACTAAAAGTGCGGATGTGTGGCGACTGTCCAAGACGAGAACCGGCTGCTCTGAAAGCCCTTCCTGCTCTTCACGTACGCTTTCTAGCAGCTCTACAACACACACACGCGTCAGCCTCTTCACTGTCCTACACAGCTAGCACGCTGGCAGTTACCGTCAACTTGGAAGCAGCCGCGCAGAAGGCAGTCGCCCTGCAACCGGCGAACAGCGCACATTCGCGGCTACACGCGAGCTGGCCGCACTCGGAGCTTTCGCGGCTCTTCTCTCGCTCTTTCCCGCAGAGCTCCGGCGATGCACAACTCGAACCGCGAAAGCCGCAATGAGCTTTGTGCAAGCTGCGCAGAAGAAACAAGGCACTAAACCGGCAAATGTCCAGCTAATCTCCAACGTGAAAAGGGTCAGCAAGGAAAGCTCTTGCTAACAGCCCAGAAGCATTGCGACTCTTCTCTGGGTGATTTGCCCACCAACACTTCACATCAGCTCAAGCCGGCTGCCCGGAGGAAAAGAGGCTAGGAAAGATCGTAGCAGGCACGGTTGTTGCTGCACGAGAAGTGCCTGCTCCGGAGGCTTCTTGCGAGCAGCGCTAAAAGCACGCGAACATCGCGTTTCTGTGCTTTCCTGAACAGCTTGCGCTGGGACAGTTACAGCCGTGTTTTGCAAGCTGTCCGGGGTTCTGAGGCACTAAAAGTGCGGATGTGTGGCGACTGTCCAAGACGAGAACCGGCTGCTCTGAAAGCCCTTCCTGCTCGTCACGTACGCTTTCTAGCAGCTCTACGGACACACACGCGTCAGCCTCTTCACTGTCCTACACAGCTAGCACGCTGGCAGTTACCGTCAACTTGGAAGCAGCCGCGCAGAAGGCACTCGCCCTGCAACCGGCGAACAGCGCACATTCGCGGCTACACGCGAGCTGGCCGCACTCGGAGCTTTCGCGGCTCTTCTCTCGCTCTTTCCCGCAGAGCTCCGGCGATGCACAACTCGAACCGCGAAAGCCGCAATGAGCTTTGTGCAAGCTGCGCAGAAGAAACAAGGCACTAAACCGGCAAATGTCCAGCTAATCTCCAACGTGAAAAGGGTCAGCAAGGAAAGCTCTTGCTAACAGCCCAGAAGCATTGCGACTCTTCTCTGGATGATTTGCCCACCAACACTTCACATCAGCTCAAGCCGGCTGCCCGGAGGAAAAGAGGCTAGGAAAGATCGTAGCAGGCACGGTTGTTGCTGCACGAGAAGTGCCTGCTCCGGAGGCTTCTTGCGAGCAGCGCTAAAAGCACGCGAACATCGCGTTTCTGTGCTTTCCTGAACAGCTTGCGCTGGGACAGTTACAGCCGTGTTTTGCAAGCTGTCCGGGGTTCTGAGGCACTAAAAGTGCGGATGTGTGGCGACTGTCCAAGACGAGAACCGGCTGCTCTGAAAGCCCTTCCTGCTCGTCACGTACGCTTTCTAGCAGCTCTACGGACACACACGCGTCAGCCTCTTCACTGTCCTACACAGCTAGCACGCTGGCAGTTACCGTCAACTTGGAAGCAGCCGCGCAGAAGGCAGTCGCCCTGCAACCGGCGAACAGCGCACATTCGCGGCTACACGCGAGCTGGCCGCACTCGGAGCTTTCGCGGCTCTTCTCTCGCTCTTTCCCGCAGAGCTCCGGCGATGCACAACTCGAACCGCGAAAGCCGCAATGAGCTTTGTGCAAGCTGCGCAGAAGAAACAAGGCACTAAACCGGCAAATGTCCAGCTAATCTCCAACGTGAAAAGGGTCAGCAAGGAAAGCTCTTGCTAACAGCCCAGAAGCATTGCGACTCTTCTCTGGGTGATTTGCCCACCAACACTTCACATCAGCTCAAGCCGGCTGCCCGGAGGAAAAGAGGCTAGGAAAGATCGTAGCAGGCACGGTTGTTGCTGCACGAGAAGTGCCTGCTCCGGAGGCTTCTTGCGAGCAGCGCTAAAAGCACGCGAACATCGCGTTTCTGTGCTTTCCTGAACAGCTTGCGCTGGGACAGTTACAGCCGTGTTTTGCAAGCTGTCCGGGGTTCTGAGGCACTAAAAGTGCGGATGTGTGGCGACTGTGCAAGACGAGAACCGGCTGCTCTGAAAGCCCTTCCTGCTCGTCACGTACGCTTTCTAGCAGCTCTACGGACACACACGCGTCAGCCTCTTCACTGTCCTACACAGCTAGCACGCTGGCAGTTACCGTCAACTTGGAAGCAGCCGCGCAGAAGGCAGTCGCCCTGCAACCGGCGAACAGCGCACATTCGCGGCTACACGCGAGCTGGCCGCACTCGGAGCTTTCGCGGCTCTTCTCTCGCTCTTTCCCGCAGAGCTCCGGCGATGCACAACTCGAACCGCGAAAGCCGCAATGAGCTTTGTGCAAGCTGCGCAGAAGAAACAAGGCACTAAACCGGCAAATGTCCAGCTAATCTCCAACGTGAAAAGGGTCAGCAAGGAAAGCTCTTGCTAACAGCCCAGAAGCATTGCGACTCTTCTCTGGGTGATTTGCCCACCAACACTTCACATCAGCTCAAGCCGGCTGCCCGGAGGAAAAGAGGCTAGGAAAGATCGTAGCAGGCACGGTTGTTGCTGCACGAGAAGTGCCTGCTCCGGAGGCTTCTTGCGAGCAGCGCTAAAAGCACGCGAACATCGCGTTTCTGTGCTTTCCTGAACAGCTTGCGCTGGGACAGTTACAGCCGTGTTTTGCAAGCTGTCCGGGGTTCTGAGGCACTAAAAGTGCGGATGTGTGGCGACTGTGCAAGACGAGAACCGGCTGCTCTGAAAGCCCTTCCTGCTCGTCACGTACGCTTTCTAGCAGCTCTACGGACACACACGCGTCAGCCTCTTCACTGTCCTACACAGCTAGCACGCTGGCAGTTACCGTCAACTTGGAAGCAGCCGCGCAGAAGGCAGTCGCCCTGCAACCGGCGAACAGCGCACATTCGCGGCTACACGCGAGCTGGCCGCACTCGGAGCTTTCGCGGCTCTTCTCTCGCTCTTTCCCGCAGAGCTCCGGCGATGCACAACTCGAACCGCGAAAGCCGCAATGAGCTTTGTGCAAGCTGCGCAGAAGAAACAAGGCACTAAACCGGCAAATGTCCAGCTAATCTCCAACGTGAAAAGGGTCAGCAAGGAAAGCTCTTGCTAACAGCCCAGAAGCATTGCGACTCTTCTCTGGATGATTTGCCCACCAACACTTCACATCAGCTCAAGCCGGCTGCCCGGAGGAAAAGAGGCTAGGAAAGATCGTAGCAGGCACGGTTGTTGCTGCACGAGAAGTGCCTGCTCCGGAGGCTTCTTGCGAGCAGCGCTAAAAGCACGCGAACATCGCGTTTCTGTGCTTTCCTGAACAGCTTGCGCTGGGACAGTTACAGCCGTGTTTTGCAAGCTGTCCGGGGTTCTGAGGCACTAAAAGTGCGGATGTGTGGCGACTGTGCAAGACGAGAACCGGCTGCTCTGAAAGCCCTTCCTGCTCGTCACGTACGCTTTCTAGCAGCTCTACGGACACACACGCGTCAGCCTCTTCACTGTCCTACACAGCTAGCACGCTGGCAGTTACCGTCAACTTGGAAGCAGCCGCGCAGAAGGCAGTCGCCCTGCAACCGGCGAACAGCGCACATTCGCGGCTACACGCGAGCTGGCCGCACTCGGAGCTTTCGCGGCTCTTCTCTCGCTCTTTCCCGCAGAGCTCCGGCGATGCACAACTCGAACCGCGAAAGCCGCAATGAGCTTTGTGCAAGCTGCGCAGAAGAAACAAGGCACTAAACCGGCAAATGTCCAGCTAATCTCCAACGTGAAAAGGGTCAGCAAGGAAAGCTCTTGCTAACAGCCCAGAAGCATTGCGACTCTTCTCTGGATGATTTGCCCACCAACACTTCACATCAGCTCAAGCCGGCTGCCCGGAGGAAAAGAGGCTAGGAAAGATCGTAGCAGGCACGGTTGTTGCTGCACGAGAAGTGCCTGCTCCGGAGGCTTCTTGCGAGCAGCGCTAAAAGCACGCGAACATCGCGTTTCTGTGCTTTCCTGAACAGCTTGCGCTGGGACAGTTACAGCCGTGTTTTGCAAGCTGTCCGGGGTTCTGAGGCACTAAAAGTGCGGATGTGTGGCGACTGTGCAAGACGAGAACCGGCTGCTCTGAAAGCCCTTCCTGCTCGTCACGTACGCTTTCTAGCAGCTCTACGGACACACACGCGTCAGCCTCTTCACTGTCCTACACAGCTAGCACGCTGGCAGTTACCGTCAACTTGGAAGCAGCCGCGCAGAAGGCAGTCGCCCTGCAACCGGCGAACAGCGCACATTCGCGGCTACACGCGAGCTGGCCGCACTCGGAGCTTTCGCGGCTCTTCTCTCGCTCTTTCCCGCAGAGCTCCGGCGATGCACAACTCGAACCGCGAAAGCCGCAATGAGCTTTGTGCAAGCTGCGCAGAAGAAACAAGGCACTAAACCGGCAAATGTCCAGCTAATCTCCAACGTGAAAAGGGTCAGCAAGGAAAGCTCTTGCTAACAGCCCAGAAGCATTGCGACTCTTCTCTGGGTGATTTGCCCACCAACACTTCACATCAGCTCAAGCCGGCTGCCCGGAGGAAAAGAGGCTAGGAAAGATCGTAGCAGGCACGGTTGTTGCTGCACGAGAAGTGCCTGCTCCGGAGGCTTCTTGCGAGCAGCGCTAAAAGCACGCGAACATCGCGTTTCTGTGCTTTCCTGAACAGCTTGCGCTGGGACAGTTACAGCCGTGTTTTGCAAGCTGTCCGGGGTTCTGAGGCACTAAAAGTGCGGATGTGTGGCGACTGTCCAAGACGAGAACCGGCTGCTCTGAAAGCCCTTCCTGCTCGTCACGTACGCTTTCTAGCAGCTCTACGGACACACACGCGTCAGCCTCTTCACTGTCCTACACAGCTAGCACGCTGGCAGTTACCGTCAACTTGGAAGCAGCCGCGCAGAAGGCAGTCGCCCTGCAACCGGCGAACAGCGCACATTCGCGGCTACACGCGAGCTGGCCGCACTCGGAGCTTTCGCGGCTCTTCTCTCGCTCTTTCCCGCAGAGCTCCGGCGATGCACAACTCGAACCGCGAAAGCCGCAATGAGCTTTGTGCAAGCTGCGCAGAAGAAACAAGGCACTAAACCGGCAAATGTCCAGCTAATCTCCAACGTGAAAAGGGTCAGCAAGGAAAGCTCTTGCTAACAGCCCAGAAGCATTGCGACTCTTCTCTGGATGATTTGCCCACCAACACTTCACATCAGCTCAAGCCGGCTGCCCGGAGGAAAAGAGGCTAGGAAAGATCGTAGCAGGCACGGTTGTTGCTGCACGAGAAGTGCCTGCTCCGGAGGCTTCTTGCGAGCAGCGCTAAAAGCACGCGAACATCGCGTTTCTGTGCTTTCCTGAACAGCTTGCGCTGGGACAGTTACAGCCGTGTTTTGCAAGCTGTCCGGGGTTCTGAGGCACTAAAAGTGCGGATGTGTGGCGACTGTGCAAGACGAGAACCGGCTGCTCTGAAAGCCCTTCCTGCTCGTCACGTACGCTTTCTAGCAGCTCTACGGACACACACGCGTCAGCCTCTTCACTGTCCTACACAGCTAGCACGCTGGCAGTTACCGTCAACTTGGAAGCAGCCGCGCAGAAGGCAGTCGCCCTGCAACCGGCGAACAGCGCACATTCGCGGCTACACGCGAGCTGGCCGCACTCGGAGCTTTCGCGGCTCTTCTCTCGCTCTTTCCCGCAGAGCTCCGGCGATGCACAACTCGAACCGCGAAAGCCGCAATGAGCTTTGTGCAAGCTGCGCAGAAGAAACAAGGCACTAAACCGGCAAATGTCCAGCTAATCTCCAACGTGAAAAGGGTCAGCAAGGAAAGCTCTTGCTAACAGCCCAGAAGCATTGCGACTCTTCTCTGGATGATTTGCCCACCAACACTTCACATCAGCTCAAGCCGGCTGCCCGGAGGAAAAGAGGCTAGGAAAGATCGTAGCAGGCACGGTTGTTGCTGCACGAGAAGTGCCTGCTCCGGAGGCTTCTTGCGAGCAGCGCTAAAAGCACGCGAACATCGCGTTTCTGTGCTTTCCTGAACAGCTTGCGCTGGGACAGTTACAGCCGTGTTTTGCAAGCTGTCCGGGGTTCTGAGGCACTAAAAGTGCGGATGTGTGGCGACTGTGCAAGACGAGAACCGGCTGCTCTGAAAGCCCTTCCTGCTCGTCACGTACGCTTTCTAGCAGCTCTACGGACACACACGCGTCAGCCTCTTCACTGTCCTACACAGCTAGCACGCTGGCAGTTACCGTCAACTTGGAAGCAGCCGCGCAGAAGGCAGTCGCCCTGCAACCGGCGAACAGCGCATCATCGCGGCTACACGCGAGCTGGCCGCACTCGGAGCTTTCGCGGCTCTTCTCTCGCTCTTTCCCGCAGAGCTCCGGCGATGCACAACTCGAACCGCGAAAGCCGCAATGAGCTTTGTGCAAGCTGCGCAGAAGAAACAAGGCACTAAACCGGCAAATGTCCAGCTAATCTCCAACGTGAAAAGGGTCAGCAAGGAAAGCTCTTGCTAACAGCCCAGAAGCATTGCGACTCTTCTCTGGATGATTTGCCCACCAACACTTCACATCAGCTCAAGCCGGCTGCCCGGAGGAAAAGAGGCTAGGAAAGATCGTAGCAGGCACGGTTGTTGCCGCACGAGAAGTGCCTGCTCCGGAGGCTTCTTGCGAGCAGCGCTAAAAGCACGCGAACATCGCGTTTCTGTGCTTTCCTGAACAGCTTGCGCTGGGACAGTTACAGCCGTGTTTTGCAAGCTGTCCGGGGTTCTGAGGCACTAAAAGTGCGGATGTGTGGCGACTGTGCAAGACGAGAACCGGCTGCTCTGAAAGCCCTTCCTGCTCGTCACGTACGCTTTCTAGCAGCTCTACGGACACACACGCGTCAGCCTCTTCACTGTCCTACACAGCTAGCACGCTGGCAGTTACCGTCAACTTGGAAGCAGCCGCGCAGAAGGCACTCGCCCTGCAACCGGCGAACAGCGCACATTCGCGGCTACACGCGAGCTGGCCGCACTCGGAGCTTTCGCGGCTCTTCTCTCGCTCTTTCCCGCAGAGCTCCGGCGATGCACAACTCGAACCGCGAAAGCCGCAATGAGCTTTGTGCAAGCTGCGCAGAAGAAACAAGGCACTAAACCGGCAAATGTCCAGCTAATCTCCAACGTGAAAAGGGTCAGCAAGGAAAGCTCTTGTTAACAGCCCAGAAGCATTGCGACTCTTCTCTGGGTGATTTGCCCACCAACACTTCACATCAGCTCAAGCCGGCTGCCCGGAGGAAAAGAGGCTAGGAAAGATCGTAGCAGGCACGGTTGTTGCTGCACGAGAAGTGCCTGCTCCGGAGGCTTCTTGCGAGCAGCGCTAAAAGCACGCGAACATCGCGTTTCTGTGCTTTCCTGAACAGCTTGCGCTGGGACAGTTACAGCCGTGTTTTGCAAGCTGTCCGGGGTTCTGAGGCACTAAAAGTGCGGATGTGTGGCGACTGTCCAAGACGAGAACCGGCTGCTCTGAAAGCCCTTCCTGCTCTTCACGTACGCTTTCTAGCAGCTCTACAACACACACACGCGTCAGCCTCTTCACTGTCCTACACAGCTAGCACGCTGGCAGTTACCGTCAACTTGGAAGCAGCCGCGCAGAAGGCAGTCGCCCTGCAACCGGCGAACAGCGCACATTCGCGGCTACACGCGAGCTGGCCGCACTCGGAGCTTTCGCGGCTCTTCTCTCGCTCTTTCCCGCAGAGCTCCGGCGATGCACAACTCGAACCGCGAAAGCCGCAATGAGCTTTGTGCAAGCTGCGCAGAAGAAACAAGGCACTAAACCGGCAAATGTCCAGCTAATCTCCAACGTGAAAAGGGTCAGCAAGGAAAGCTCTTGCTAACAGCCCAGAAGCATTGCGACTCTTCTCTGGGTGATTTGCCCACCAACACTTCACATCAGCTCAAGCCGGCTGCCCGGAGGAAAAGAGGCTAGGAAAGATCGTAGCAGGCACGGTTGTTGCTGCACGAGAAGTGCCTGCTCCGGAGGCTTCTTGCGAGCAGCGCTAAAAGCACGCGAACATCGCGTTTCTGTGCTTTCCTGAACAGCTTGCGCTGGGACAGTTACAGCCGTGTTTTGCAAGCTGTCCGGGGTTCTGAGGCACTAAAAGTGCGGATGTGTGGCGACTGTGCAAGACGAGAACCGGCTGCTCTGAAAGCCCTTCCTGCTCGTCACGTACGCTTTCTAGCAGCTCTACGGACACACACGCGTCAGCCTCTTCACTGTCCTACACAGCTAGCACGCTGGCAGTTACCGTCAACTTGGAAGCAGCCGCGCAGAAGGCAGTCGCCCTGCAACCGGCGAACAGCGCACATTCGCGGCTACACGCGAGCTGGCCGCACTCGGAGCTTTCGCGGCTCTTCTCTCGCTCTTTCCCGCAGAGCTCCGGCGATGCACAACTCGAACCGCGAAAGCCGCAATGAGCTTTGTGCAAGCTGCGCAGAAGAAACAAGGCACTAAACCGGCAAATGTCCAGCTAATCTCCAACGTGAAAAGGGTCAGCAAGGAAAGCTCTTGCTAACAGCCCAGAAGCATTGCGACTCTTCTCTGGGTGATTTGCCCACCAACACTTCACATCAGCTCAAGCCGGCTGCCCGGAGGAAAAGAGGCTAGGAAAGATCGTAGCAGGCACGGTTGTTGCTGCACGAGAAGTGCCTGCTCCGGAGGCTTCTTGCGAGCAGCGCTAAAAGCACGCGAACATCGCGTTTCTGTGCTTTCCTGAACAGCTTGCGCTGGGACAGTTACAGCCGTGTTTTGCAAGCTGTCCGGGGTTCTGAGGCACTAAAAGTGCGGATGTGTGGCGACTGTGCAAGACGAGAACCGGCTGCTCTGAAAGCCCTTCCTGCTCGTCACGTACGCTTTCTAGCAGCTCTACGGACACACACGCGTCAGCCTCTTCACTGTCCTACACAGCTAGCACGCTGGCAGTTACCGTCAACTTGGAAGCAGCCGCGCAGAAGGCAGTCGCCCTGCAACCGGCGAACAGCGCACATTCGCGGCTACACGCGAGCTGGCCGCACTCGGAGCTTTCGCGGCTCTTCTCTCGCTCTTTCCCGCAGAGCTCCGGCGATGCACAACTCGAACCGCGAAAGCCGCAATGAGCTTTGTGCAAGCTGCGCAGAAGAAACAAGGCACTAAACCGGCAAATGTCCAGCTAATCTCCAACGTGAAAAGGGTCAGCAAGGAAAGCTCTTGCTAACAGCCCAGAAGCATTGCGACTCTTCTCTGGGTGATTTGCCCACCAACACTTCACATCAGCTCAAGCCGGCTGCCCGGAGGAAAAGAGGCTAGGAAAGATCGTAGCAGGCACGGTTGTTGCTGCACGAGAAGTGCCTGCTCCGGAGGCTTCTTGCGAGCAGCGCTAAAAGCACGCGAACATCGCGTTTCTGTGCTTTCCTGAACAGCTTGCGCTGGGACAGTTACAGCCGTGTTTTGCAAGCTGTCCGGGGTTCTGAGGCACTAAAAGTGCGGATGTGTGGCGACTGTCCAAGACGAGAACCGGCTGCTCTGAAAGCCCTTCCTGCTCGTCACGTACGCTTTCTAGCAGCTCTACGGACACACACGCGTCAGCCTCTTCACTGTCCTACACAGCTAGCACGCTGGCAGTTACCGTCAACTTGGAAGCAGCCGCGCAGAAGGCAGTCGCCCTGCAACCGGCGAACAGCGCACATTCGCGGCTACACGCGAGCTGGCCGCACTCGGAGCTTTCGCGGCTCTTCTCTCGCTCTTTCCCGCAGAGCTCCGGCGATGCACAACTCGAACCGCGAAAGCCGCAATGAGCTTTGTGCAAGCTGCGCAGAAGAAACAAGGCACTAAACCGGCAAATGTCCAGCTAATCTCCAACGTGAAAAGGGTCAGCAAGGAAAGCTCTTGCTAACAGCCCAGAAGCATTGCGACTCTTCTCTGGATGATTTGCCCACCAACACTTCACATCAGCTCAAGCCGGCTGCCCGGAGGAAAAGAGGCTAGGAAAGATCGTAGCAGGCACGGTTGTTGCTGCACGAGAAGTGCCTGCTCCGGAGGCTTCTTGCGAGCAGCGCTAAAAGCACGCGAACATCGCGTTTCTGTGCTTTCCTGAACAGCTTGCGCTGGGACAGTTACAGCCGTGTTTTGCAAGCTGTCCGGGGTTCTGAGGCACTAAAAGTGCGGATGTGTGGCGACTGTGCAAGACGAGAACCGGCTGCTCTGAAAGCCCTTCCTGCTCGTCACGTACGCTTTCTAGCAGCTCTACGGACACACACGCGTCAGCCTCTTCACTGTCCTACACAGCTAGCACGCTGGCAGTTACCGTCAACTTGGAAGCAGCCGCGCAGAAGGCAGTCGCCCTGCAACCGGCGAACAGCGCACATTCGCGGCTACACGCGAGCTGGCCGCACTCGGAGCTTTCGCGGCTCTTCTCTCGCTCTTTCCCGCAGAGCTCCGGCGATGCACAACTCGAACCGCGAAAGCCGCAATGAGCTTTGTGCAAGCTGCGCAGAAGAAACAAGGCACTAAACCGGCAAATGTCCAGCTAATCTCCAACGTGAAAAGGGTCAGCAAGGAAAGCTCTTGCTAACAGCCCAGAAGCATTGCGACTCTTCTCTGGATGATTTGCCCACCAACACTTCACATCAGCTCAAGCCGGCTGCCCGGACGAAAAGAGGCTAGGAAAGATCGTAGCAGGCACGGTTGTTGCTGCACGAGAAGTGCCTGCTCCGGAGGCTTCTTGCGAGCAGCGCTAAAAGCACGCGAACATCGCGTTTCTGTGCTTTCCTGAACAGCTTGCGCTGGGACAGTTACAGCCGTGTTTTGCAAGCTGTCCGGGGTTCTGAGGCACTAAAAGTGCGGATGTGTGGCGACTGTGCAAGACGAGAACCGGCTGCTCTGAAAGCCCTTCCTGCTCGTCACGTACGCTTTCTAGCAGCTCTACGGACACACACGCGTCAGCCTCTTCACTGTCCTACACAGCTAGCACGCTGGCAGTTACCGTCAACTTGGAAGCAGCCGCGCAGAAGGCAGTCGCCCTGCAACCGGCGAACAGCGCACATTCGCGGCTACACGCGAGCTGGCCGCACTCGGAGCTTTCGCGGCTCTTCTCTCGCTCTTTCCCGCAGAGCTCCGGCGATGCACAACTCGAACCGCGAAAGCCGCAATGAGCTTTGTGCAAGCTGCGCAGAAGAAACAAGGCACTAAACCGGCAAATGTCCAGCTAATCTCCAACGTGAAAAGGGTCAGCAAGGAAAGCTCTTGCTAACAGCCCAGAAGCATTGCGACTCTTCTCTGGATGATTTGCCCACCAACACTTCACATCAGCTCAAGCCGGCTGCCCGGAGGAAAAGAGGCTAGGAAATATCGTAGCAGGCACGGTTGTTGCTGCACGAGAAGTGCCTGCTCCGGAGGCTTCTTGCGAGCAGCGCTAAAAGCACGCGAACATCGCGTTTCTGTGCTTTCCTGAACAGCTTGCGCTGGGACAGTTACAGCCGTGTTTTGCAAGCTGTCCGGGGTTCTGAGGCACTAAAAGTGCGGATGTGTGGCGACTGTGCAAGACGAGAACCGGCTGCTCTGAAAGCCCTTCCTGCTCGTCACGTACGCTTTCTAGCAGCTCTACGGACACACACGCGTCAGCCTCTTCACTGTCCTACACAGCTAGCACGCTGGCAGTTACCGTCAACTTGGAAGCAGCCGCGCAGAAGGCAGTCGCCCTGCAACCGGCGAACAGCGCACATTCGCGGCTACACGCGAGCTGGCCGCACTCGGAGCTTTCGCGGCTCTTCTCTCGCTCTTTCCCGCAGAGCTCCGGCGATGCACAACTCGAACCGCGAAAGCCGCAATGAGCTTTGTGCAAGCTGCGCAGAAGAAACAAGGCACTAAACCGGCAAATGTCCAGCTAATCTCCAACGTGAAAAGGGTCAGCAAGGAAAGCTCTTGCTAACAGCCCAGAAGCATTGCGACTCTTCTCTGGATGATTTGCCCACCAACACTTCACATCAGCTCAAGCCGGCTGCCCGGAGGAAAAGAGGCTAGGAAAGATCGTAGCAGGCACGGTTGTTGCTGCACGAGAAGTGCCTGCTCCGGAGGCTTCTTGCGAGCAGCGCTAAAAGCACGCGAACATCGCGTTTCTGTGCTTTCCTGAACAGCTTGCGCTGGGACAGTTACAGCCGTGTTTTGCAAGCTGTCCGGGGTTCTGAGGCACTAAAAGTGCGGATGTGTGGCGACTGTGCAAGACGAGAACCGGCTGCTCTGAAAGCCCTTCCTGCTCGTCACGTACGCTTTCTAGCAGCTCTACGGACACACACGCGTCAGCCTCTTCACTGTCCTACACAGCTAGCACGCTGGCAGTTACCGTCAACTTGGAAGCAGCCGCGCAGAAGGCAGTCGCCCTGCAACCGGCGAACAGCGCACATTCGCGGCTACACGCGAGCTGGCCGCACTCGGAGCTTTCGCGGCTCTTCTCTCGCTCTTTCCCGCAGAGCTCCGGCGATGCACAACTCGAACCGCGAAAGCCGCAATGAGCTTTGTGCAAGCTGCGCAGAAGAAACAAGGCACTAAACCGGCAAATGTCCAGCTAATCTCCAACGTGAAAAGGCTCAGCAAGGAAAGCTCTTGCTAACAGCCCAGAAGCATTGCGACTCTTCTCTGGATGATTTGCCCACCAACACTTCACATCAGCTCAAGCCGGCTGCCCGGAGGAAAAGAGGCTAGGAAAGATCGTAGCAGGCACGGTTGTTGCTGCACGAGAAGTGCCTGCTCCGGAGGCTTCTTGCGAACAGCGCTAAAAGCACGCGAACATCGCGTTTCTGTGCTTTCCTGAACAGCTTGCGCTGGGACAGTTACAGCCGTGTTTTGCAAGCTGTCCGGGGTTCTGAGGCACTAAAAGTGCGGATGTGTGGCGACTGTGCAAGACGAGAACCGGCTGCTCTGAAAGCCCTTCCTGCTCGTCACGTACGCTTTCTAGCAGCTCTACGGACACACACGCGTCAGCCTCTTCACCGTCCTACACAGCTAGCACGCTGGCAGTTACCGTCAACTTGGAAGCAGCCGCGCAGAAGGCAGTCGCCCTGCAACCGGCGAACAGCGCACATTCGCGGCTACACGCGAGCTGGCCGCACTCGGAGCTTTCGCGGCTCTTCTCTCGCTCTTTCCCGCAGAGCTCCGGCGATGCACAACTCGAACCGCGAAAGCCGCAATGAGCTTTGTGCAAGCTGCGCAGAAGAAACAAGGCACTAAACCGGCAAATGTCCAGCTAATCTCCAACGTGAAAAGGGTCAGCAAGGAAAGCTCTTGCTAACAGCCCAGAAGCATTGCGACTCTTCTCTGGATGATTTGCCCACCAACACTTCACATCAGCTCAAGCCGGCTGCCCGGAGGAAAAGAGGCTAGGAAAGATCGTAGCAGGCACGGTTGTTGCTGCACGAGAAGTGCCTGCTCCGGAGGCTTCTTGCGAGCAGCGCTAAAAGCACGCGAACATCGCGTTTCTGTGCTTTCCTGAACAGCTTGCGCTGGGACAGTTACAGCCGTGTTTTGCAAGCTGTCCGGGGTTCTGAGGCACTAAAAGTGCGGATGTGTGGCGACTGTGCAAGACGAGAACCGGCTGCTCTGAAAGCCCTTCCTGCTCGTCACGTACGCTTTCTAGCAGCTCTACGGACACACACGCGTCAGCCTCTTCACTGTCCTACACAGCTAGCACGCTGGCAGTTACCGTCAACTTGGAAGCAGCCGCGCAGAAGGCAGTCGCCCTGCAACCGGCGAACAGCGCACATTCGCGGCTACACGCGAGCTGGCCGCACTCGGAGCTTTCGCGGCTCTTCTCTCGCTCTTTCCCGCAGAGCTCCGGCGATGCACAACTCGAACCGCGAAAGCCGCAATGAGCTTTGTGCAAGCTGCGCAGAAGAAACAAGGCACTAAACCGGCAAATGTCCAGCTAATCTCCAACGTGAAAAGGGTCAGCAAGGAAAGCTCTTGCTAACAGCCCAGAAGCATTGCGACTCTTCTCTGGATGATTTGCCCACCAACACTTCACATCAGCTCAAGCCGGCTGCCCGGAGGAAAAGAGGCTAGGAAAGATCGTAGCAGGCACGGTTGTTGCTGCACGAGAAGTGCCTGCTCCGGAGGCTTCTTGCGAGCAGCGCTAAAAGCACGCGAACATCGCGTTTCTGTGCTTTCCTGAACAGCTTGCGCTGGGACAGTTACAGCCGTGTTTTGCAAGCTGTCCGGGGTTCTGAGGCACTAAAAGTGCGGATGTGTGGCGACTGTGCAAGACGAGAACCGGCTGCTCTGAAAGCCCTTCCTGCTCGTCACGTACGCTTTCTAGCAGCTCTACGGACACACACGCGTCAGCCTCTTCACTGTCCTACACAGCTAGCACGCTGGCAGTTACCGTCAACTTGGAAGCAGCCGCGCAGAAGGCAGTCGCCCTGCAACCGGCGAACAGCGCACATTCGCGGCTACACGCGAGCTGGCCGCACTCGGAGCTTTCGCGGCTCTTCTCTCGCTCTTTCCCGCAGAGCTCCGGCGATGCACAACTCGAACCGCGAAAGCCGCAATGAGCTTTGTGCAAGCTGCGCAGAAGAAACAAGGCACTAAACCGGCAAATGTCCAGCTAATCTCCAACGTGAAAAGGGTCAGCAAGGAAAGCTCTTGCTAACAGCCCAGAAGCATTGCGACTCTTCTCTGGATGATTTGCCCACCAACACTTCACATCAGCTCAAGCCGGCTGCCCGGAGGAAAAGAGGCTAGGAAAGATCGTAGCAGGCACGGTTGTTGCTGCACGAGAAGTGCCTGCTCCGGAGGCTTCTTGCGAGCAGCGCTAAAAGCACGCGAACATCGCGTTTCTGTGCTTTCCTGAACAGCTTGCGCTGGGACAGTTACAGCCGTGTTTTGCAAGCTGTCCGGGGTTCTGAGGCACTAAAAGTGCGGATGTGTGGCGACTGTCCAAGACGAGAACCGGCTGCTCTGAAAGCCCTTCCTGCTCGTCACGTACGCTTTCTAGCAGCTCTACGGACACACACGCGTCAGCCTCTTCACTGTCCTACACAGCTAGCACGCTGGCAGTTACCGTCAACTTGGAAGCAGCCGCGCAGAAGGCAGTCGCCCTGCAACCGGCGAACAGCGCACATTCGCGGCTACACGCGAGCTGGCCGCACTCGGAGCTTTCGCGGCTCTTCTCTCGCTCTTTCCCGCAGAGCTCCGGCGATGCACAACTCGAACCGCGAAAGCCGCAATGAGCTTTGTGCAAGCTGCGCAGAAGAAACAAGGCACTAAACCGGCAAATGTCCAGCTAATCTCCAACGTGAAAAGGCTCAGCAAGGAAAGCTCTTGCTAACAGCCCAGAAGCATTGCGACTCTTCTCTGGATGATTTGCCCACCAACACTTCACATCAGCTCAAGCCGGCTGCCCGGAGGAAAAGAGGCTAGGAAAGATCGTAGCAGGCACGGTTGTTGCTGCACGAGAAGTGCCTGCTCCGGAGGCTTCTTGCGAGCAGCGCTAAAAGCACGCGAACATCGCGTTTCTGTGCTTTCCTGAACAGCTTGCGCTGGGACAGTTACAGCCGTGTTTTGCAAGCTGTCCGGGGTTCTGAGGCACTAAAAGTGCGGATGTGTGGCGACTGTGCAAGACGAGAACCGGCTGCTCTGAAAGCCCTTCCTGCTCGTCACGTACGCTTTCTAGCAGCTCTACGGACACACACGCGTCAGCCTCTTCACCGTCCTACACAGCTAGCACGCTGGCAGTTACCGTCAACTTGGAAGCAGCCGCGCAGAAGGCAGTCGCCCTGCAACCGGCGAACAGCGCACATTCGCGGCTACACGCGAGCTGGCCGCACTCGGAGCTTTCGCGGCTCTTCTCTCGCTCTTTCCCGCAGAGCTCCGGCGATGCACAACTCGAACCGCGAAAGCCGCAATGAGCTTTGTGCAAGCTGCGCAGAAGAAACAAGGCACTAAACCGGCAAATGTCCAGCTAATCTCCAACGTGAAAAGGGTCAGCAAGGAAAGCTCTTGCTAACAGCCCAGAAGCATTGCGACTCTTCTCTGGATGATTTGCCCACCAACACTTCACATCAGCTCAAGCCGGCTGCCCGGAGGAAAAGAGGCTAGGAAAGATCGTAGCAGGCACGGTTGTTGCTGCACGAGAAGTGCCTGCTCCGGAGGCTTCTTGCGAGCAGCGCTAAAAGCACGCGAACATCGCGTTTCTGTGCTTTCCTGAACAGCTTGCGCTGGGACAGTTACAGCCGTGTTTTGCAAGCTGTCCGGGGTTCTGAGGCACTAAAAGTGCGGATGTGTGGCGACTGTGCAAGACGAGAACCGGCTGCTCTGAAAGCCCTTCCTGCTCGTCACGTACGCTTTCTAGCAGCTCTACGGACACACACGCGTCAGCCTCTTCACTGTCCTACACAGCTAGCACGCTGGCAGTTACCGTCAACTTGGAAGCAGCCGCGCAGAAGGCAGTCGCCCTGCAACCGGCGAACAGCGCACATTCGCGGCTACACGCGAGCTGGCCGCACTCGGAGCTTTCGCGGCTCTTCTCTCGCTCTTTCCCGCAGAGCTCCGGCGATGCACAACTCGAACCGCGAAAGCCGCAATGAGCTTTGTGCAAGCTGCGCAGAAGAAACAAGGCACTAAACCGGCAAATGTCCAGCTAATCTCCAACGTGAAAAGGGTCAGCAAGGAAAGCTCTTGCTAACAGCCCAGAAGCATTGCGACTCTTCTCTGGATGATTTGCCCACCAACACTTCACATCAGCTCAAGCCGGCTGCCCGGAGGAAAAGAGGCTAGGAAAGATCGTAGCAGGCACGGTTGTTGCTGCACGAGAAGTGCCTGCTCCGGAGGCTTCTTGCGAGCAGCGCTAAAAGCACGCGAACATCGCGTTTCTGTGCTTTCCTGAACAGCTTGCGCTGGGACAGTTACAGCCGTGTTTTGCAAGCTGTCCGGGGTTCTGAGGCACTAAAAGTGCGGATGTGTGGCGACTGTGCAAGACGAGAACCGGCTGCTCTGAAAGCCCTTCCTGCTCGTCACGTACGCTTTCTAGCAGCTCTACGGACACACACGCGTCAGCCTCTTCACCGTCCTACACAGCTAGCACGCTGGCAGTTACCGTCAACTTGGAAGCAGCCGCGCAGAAGGCAGTCGCCCTGCAACCGGCGAACAGCGCACATTCGCGGCTACACGCGAGCTGGCCGCACTCGGAGCTTTCGCGGCTCTTCTCTCGCTCTTTCCCGCAGAGCTCCGGCGATGCACAACTCGAACCGCGAAAGCCGCAATGAGCTTTGTGCAAGCTGCGCAGAAGAAACAAGGCACTAAACCGGCAAATGTCCAGCTAATCTCCAACGTGAAAAGGGTCAGCAAGGAAAGCTCTTGCTAACAGCCCAGAAGCATTGCGACTCTTCTCTGGATGATTTGCCCACCAACACTTCACATCAGCTCAAGCCGGCTGCCCGGAGGAAAAGAGGCTAGGAAAGATCGTAGCAGACACGGTTGTTGCTGCACGAGAAGTGCCTGCTCCGGAGGCTTCTTGCGAGCAGCGCTAAAAGCACGCGAACATCGCGTTTCTGTGCTTTCCTGAACAGCTTGCGCTGGGACAGTTACAGCCGTGTTTTGCAAGCTGTCCGGGGTTCTGAGGCACTAAAAGTGCGGATGTGTGGCGACTGTGCAAGACGAGAACCGGCTGCTCTGAAAGCCCTTCCTGCTCGTCACGTACGCTTTCTAGCAGCTCTACGGACACACACGCGTCAGCCTCTTCACTGTCCTACACAGCTAGCACGCTGGCAGTTACCGTCAACTTGGAAGCAGCCGCGCAGAAGGCAGTCGCCCTGCAACCGGCGAACAGCGCACATTCGCGGCTACACGCGAGCTGGCCGCACTCGGAGCTTTCGCGGCTCTTCTCTCGCTCTTTCCCGCAGAGCTCCGGCGATGCACAACTCGAACCGCGAAAGCCGCAATGAGCTTTGTGCAAGCTGCGCAGAAGAAACAAGGCACTAAACCGGCAAATGTCCAGCTAATCTCCAACGTGAAAAGGGTCAGCAAGGAAAGCTCTTGCTAACAGCCCAGAAGCATTGCGACTCTTCTCTGGATGATTTGCCCACCAACACTTCACATCAGCTCAAGCCGGCTGCCCGGAGGAAAAGAGGCTAGGAAAGATCGTAGCAGGCACGGTTGTTGCTGCACGAGAAGTGCCTGCTCCGGAGGCTTCTTGCGAGCAGCGCTAAAAGCACGCGAACATCGCGTTTCTGTGCTTTCCTGAACAGCTTGCGCTGGGACAGTTACAGCCGTGTTTTGCAAGCTGTCCGGGGTTCTGAGGCACTAAAAGTGCGGATGTGTGGCGACTGTCCAAGACGAGAACCGGCTGCTCTGAAAGCCCTTCCTGCTCTTCACGTACGCTTTCTAGCAGCTCTACGGACACACACGCGTCAGCCTCTTCACTGTCCTACACAGCTAGCACGCTGGCAGTTACCGTCAACTTGGAAGCAGCCGCGCAGAAGGCAGTCGCCCTGCAACCGGCGAACAGCGCACATTCGCGGCTACACGCGAGCTGGCCGCACTCGGAGCTTTCGCGGCTCTTCTCTCGCTCTTTCCCGCAGAGCTCCGGCGATGCACAACTCGAACCGCGAAAGCCGCAATGAGCTTTGTGCAAGCTGCGCAGAAGAAACAAGGCACTAAACCGGCAAATGTCCAGCTAATCTCCAACGTGAAAAGGGTCAGCAAGGAAAGCTCTTGCTAACAGCCCAGAAGCATTGCGACTCTTCTCTGGATGATTTGCCCACCAACACTTCACATCAGCTCAAGCCGGCTGCCCGGAGGAAAAGAGGCTAGGAAAGATCGTAGCAGGCACGGTTGTTGCTGCACGAGAAGTGCCTGCTCCGGAGGCTTCTTGCGAGCAGCGCTAAAAGCACGCGAACATCGCGTTTCTGTGCTTTCCTGAACAGCTTGCGCTGGGACAGTTACAGCCGTGTTTTGCAAGCTGTCCGGGGTTCTGAGGCACTAAAAGTGCGGATGTGTGGCGACTGTGCAAGACGAGAACCGGCTGCTCTGAAAGCCCTTCCTGCTCGTCACGTACGCTTTCTAGCAGCTCTACGGACACACACGCGTCAGCCTCTTCACTGTCCTACACAGCTAGCACGCTGGCAGTTACCGTCAACTTGGAAGCAGCCGCGCAGAAGGCAGTCGCCCTGCAACCGGCGAACAGCGCACATTCGCGGCTACACGCGAGCTGGCCGCACTCGGAGCTTTCGCGGCTCTTCTCTCGCTCTTTCCCGCAGAGCTCCGGCGATGCACAACTCGAACCGCGAAAGCCGCAATGAGCTTTGTGCAAGCTGCGCAGAAGAAACAAGGCACTAAACCGGCAAATGTCCAGCTAATCTCCAACGTGAAAAGGGTCAGCAAGGAAAGCTCTTGCTAACAGCCCAGAAGCATTGCGACTCTTCTCTGGATGATTTGCCCACCAACACTTCACATCAGCTCAAGCCGGCTGCCCGGAGGAAAAGAGGCTAGGAAAGATCGTAGCAGGCACGGTTGTTGCTGCACGAGAAGTGCCTGCTCCGGAGGCTTCTTGCGAGCAGCGCTAAAAGCACGCGAACATCGCGTTTCTGTGCTTTCCTGAACAGCTTGCGCTGGGACAGTTACAGCCGTGTTTTGCAAGCTGTCCGGGGTTCTGAGGCACTAAAAGTGCGGATGTGTGGCGACTGTCCAAGACGAGAACCGGCTGCTCTGAAAGCCCTTCCTGCTCGTCACGTACGCTTTCTAGCAGCTCTACGGACACACACGCGTCAGCCTCTTCACTGTCCTACACAGCTAGCACGCTGGCAGTTACCGTCAACTTGGAAGCAGCCGCGCAGAAGGCAGTCGCCCTGCAACCGGCGAACAGCGCACATTCGCGGCTACACGCGAGCTGGCCGCACTCGGAGCTTTCGCGGCTCTTCTCTCGCTCTTTCCCGCAGAGCTCCGGCGATGCACAACTCGAACCGCGAAAGCCGCAATGAGCTTTGTGCAAGCTGCGCAGAAGAAACAAGGCACTAAACCGGCAAATGTCCAGCTAATCTCCAACGTGAAAAGGGTCAGCAAGGAAAGCTCTTGCTAACAGCCCAGAAGCATTGCGACTCTTCTCTGGATGATTTGCCCACCAACACTTCACATCAGCTCAAGCCGGCTGCCCGGAGGAAAAGAGGCTAGGAAAGATCGTAGCAGGCACGGTTGTTGCTGCACGAGAAGTGCCTGCTCCGGAGGCTTCTTGCGAGCAGCGCTAAAAGCACGCGAACATCGCGTTTCTGTGCTTTCCTGAACAGCTTGCGCTGGGACAGTTACAGCCGTGTTTTGCAAGCTGTCCGGGGTTCTGAGGCACTAAAAGTGCGGATGTGTGGCGACTGTGCAAGACGAGAACCGGCTGCTCTGAAAGCCCTTCCTGCTCGTCACGTACGCTTTCTAGCAGCTACTCTACGGACACACACGCGTCAGCCTCTTCACTGTCCTACACAGCTAGCACGCTGGCAGTTACCGTCAACTTGGAAGCAGCCGCGCAGAAGGCAGTCGCCCTGCAACCGGCGAACAGCGCACATTCGCGGCTACACGCGAGCTGGCCGCACTCGGAGCTTTCGCGGCTCTTCTCTCGCTCTTTCCCGCAGAGCTCCGGCGATGCACAACTCGAACCGCGAAAGCCGCAATGAGCTTTGTGCAAGCTGCGCAGAAGAAACAAGGCACTAAACCGGCAAATGTCCAGCTAATCTCCAACGTGAAAAGGGTCAGCAAGGAAAGCTCTTGCTAACAGCCCAGAAGCATTGCGACTCTTCTCTGGATGATTTGCCCACCAACACTTCACATCAGCTCAAGCCGGCTGCCCGGAGGAAAAGAGGCTAGGAAAGATCGTAGCAGGCACGGTTGTTGCTGCACGAGAAGTGCCTGCTCCGGAGGCTTCTTGCGAGCAGCGCTAAAAGCACGCGAACATCGCGTTTCTGTGCTTTCCTGAACAGCTTGCGCTGGGACAGTTACAGCCGTGTTTTGCAAGCTGTCCGGGGTTCTGAGGCACTAAAAGTGCGGATGTGTGGCGACTGTCCAAGACGAGAACCGGCTGCTCTGAAAGCCCTTCCTGCTCGTCACGTACGCTTTCTAGCAGCTCTACGGACACACACGCGTCAGCCTCTTCACTGTCCTACACAGCTAGCACGCTGGCAGTTACCGTCAACTTGGAAGCAGCCGCGCAGAAGGCACTCGCCCTGCAACCGGCGAACAGCGCATCATCGCGGCTACACGCGAGCTGGCCGCACTCGGAGCTTTCGCGGCTCTTCTCTCGCTCTTTCCCGCAGAGCTTCGGCGATGCACAACTCGAACCGCGAAAGCCGCAATGAGCTTTGTGCAAGCTGCGCAGAAGAAACAAGGCACTAAACCGGCAAATGTCCAGCTAATCTCCAACGTGAAAAGGGTCAGCAAGGAAAGCTCTTGCTAACAGCCCAGAAGCATTGCGACTCTTCTCTGGATGATTTGCCCACCAACACTTCACATCAGCTCAAGCCGGCTGCCCGGAGGAAAAGAGGCTAGGAAAGATCGTAGCAGGCACGGTTGTTGCTGCACGAGAAGTGCCTGCTCCGGAGGCTTCTTGCGAGCAGCGCTAAAAGCACGCGAACATCGCGTTTCTGTGCTTTCCTGAACAGCTTGCGCTGGGACAGTTACAGCCGTGTTTTGCAAGCTGTCCGGGGTTCTGAGGCACTAAAAGTGCGGATGTGTGGCGACTGTGCAAGACGAGAACCGGCTGCTCTGAAAGCCCTTCCTGCTCGTCACGTACGCTTTCTAGCAGCTCTACGGACACACACGCGTCAGCCTCTTCACTGTCCTACACAGCTAGCACGCTGGCAGTTACCGTCAACTTGGAAGCAGCCGCGCAGAAGGCAGTCGCCCTGCAACCGGCGAACAGCGCACATTCGCGGCTACACGCGAGCTGGCCGCACTCGGAGCTTTCGCGGCTCTTCTCTCGCTCTTTCCCGCAGAGCTCGCGCGATGCACAACTCGAACCGCGAAAGCCGCAATGAGCTTTGTGCAAGCTGCGCAGAAGAAACAAGGCACTAAACCGGCAAATGTCCAGCTAATCTCCAACGTGAAAAGGGTCAGCAAGGAAAGCTCTTGCTAACAGCCCAGAAGCATTGCGACTCTTCTCTGGATGATTTGCCCACCAACACTTCACATCAGCTCAAGCCGGCTGCCCGGAGGAAAAGAGGCTAGGAAAGATCGTAGCAGGCACGGTTGTTGCTGCACGAGAAGTGCCTGCTCCGGAGGCTTCTTGCGAGCAGCGCTAAAAGCACGCGAACATCGCGTTTCTGTGCTTTCCTGAACAGCTTGTGCTGGGACAGTTACAGCCGTGTTTTGCAAGCTGTCCGGGGTTCTGAGGCACTAAAAGTGCGGATGTGTGGCGACTGTCCAAGACGAGAACCGGCTGCTCTGAAAGCCCTTCCTGCTCGTCACGTACGCTTTCTAGCAGCTCTACGGACACACACGCGTCAGCCTCTTCACTGTCTCTACACAGCTAGCACGCTGGCAGTTACCGTCAACTTGGAAGCAGCCGCGCAGAAGGCAGTCGCCCTGCAACCGGCGAACAGCGCACATTCGCGGCTACACGCGAGCTGGCCGCACTCGGAGCTTTCGCGGCTCTTCTCTCGCTCTTTCCCGCAGAGCTCCGGCGATGCACAACTCGAACCGCGAAAGCCGCAATGAGCTTTGTGCAAGCTGCGCAGAAGAAACAAGGCACTAAACCGGCAAATGTCCAGCTAATCTCCAACGTGAAAAGGGTCAGCAAGGAAAGCTCTTGCTAACAGCCCAGAAGCATTGCGACTCTTCTCTGGATGATTTGCCCACCAACACTTCACATCAGCTCAAGCGCGGCTGCCCGGAGGAAAAGAGGCTAGGAAAGATCGTAGCAGGCACGGTTGTTGCTGCACGAGAAGTGCCTGCCGGAGGCTTCTTGCGAGCAGCGCTAAAAGCACGCGCGAACATCGCGTTTCTGTGCTTTCCTGAACAGCTTGCGCTGGGACAGTTACAGCCGTGTTTTGCAGCTGTCCGGGGTTCTGAGGCACTAAAAGTGCGGATGTGTGGCGACTGTCCAAGACGAGAACCGGCTGCTCTGAAAGCCCTTCCTGCTCGTCACGTACGCTTTCTAGCAGCTCTACGGACACACACGCGTCAGCCTCTTCACTGTCCTACACAGCTAGCACGCTGGCAGTTACCGTCAACTTGGAAGCAGCCGCGCAGAAGGCAGTCGCCCTGCAACCGGCGAACAGCGCACATTCGCGGCTACACGCGAGCTGGCCGCACTCGGAGCTTTCGCGGCTCTTTTCTCGCTCTTTCCCGCAGAGCTCCGGCGATGCACAACTCGAACCGAGCGAAAGCCGAATGAGCTTTGTGCAAGCTGCGCAGAAGAAACAAGGCACTAAACCGGCAAATGTCCAGCTAATCTCCAACGTGAAAAGGGGTCAGCAAGGAAAGCTCTTGCTAACAGCCCAGAAGCATTGCGACTCTTCTCTGGATGATTTGCCCACCAACACTTCACATCAGCTCAAGCCGGCTGCCCGGAGGAAAAGAGGCTAGGAAAGATCGTAGCAGGCACGGTTGTTGCTGCACGAGAAGTGCCTGCTCGGAGGCTTCTTGCGAGCAGCGCTAAAAGCACGCGAACATCGCGTTTCTGTGCTTTCCTGAACAGCTTGCGCTGGGGACAGTTACAGCCGTGTTTTGCAAGCTGTCCGGGGTTCTGAGGCACTAAAAGTGCGGATGTGTGGCGACTGTGCAAGACGAGAACCGGCTGCTCTGAAAGCCCTTCCTGCTCGTCACGTACGCTTTCTAGCAGCTCTACGGACACACACGCAGCCCTCACAGCCTCTTCACTGTCCTACACAGCTAGCACGCTGGCAGTTACCGAACTTGGAAGCAGCCGCGCAGAAGGCAGTCGCCCCGCCCTGCAACCGGCGAACAGCGCACATTCGCGGCTACACGCGAGCTGGCCGCACTCGGAGCTTTCGCGGCTCTTCTCTCGCTCTTTCCCGCAGAGCTCCGGCGATGCACAACTCGAACCGCGAAAGCCGCAATGAGCTTTGTGCAAGCTGCGCAGAAGAAACAAGGCACTAAACCGGCAAATGTCCAGCTAATCTCCAACGTTGAAAAGGGTCAGCAAGGAAAGCTCTTGCTAAAGCAGAAGCAAGCATTGCGACTCTTCTCTGGATGATTTGCCACACCACACTTCACATCAGCTCAAGCCGGCTGCCCGGAGGAAAAGAGGCTAGGAAAGATCGTAGCAGGCACGGTTGTTGCTGCACGAGAAGTGCCTGCTCGGAGGCTTCTTGCGAGCAGCGCTAAAAGCAACGCGAACATCGCGTTTCTGTGCTTTCCTGAACAGCTTGCGCTGGGACAGTTACAGCCGTGTTTTGCAAGCTGTCCGGGGTTCTGAGGCACTAAAAGTGCGGATGTGTGGCGACTGTCCAAGACGAGAACGCGCTCTGAAAGCCCTTCCTGCTCGTCACGTACGCTTTCTAGCAGCTCTACGGACACACACGCGTCAGCTCTTCCTACACAGCTAGCACGCTGGCAGTTACCGTCAACTTGGAAGCAGCCGCGCAGAAGGCAGTCGCCCTGCAACCGGCGAACAGCGCACATTCGCGGCTACACGCGAGCTGGCCGCACTCGGAGCTTTCGCGGCTCTTCTCTCGCTCTTTCCCGCAGAGCTCCGGCGATGCACAACTCGAACCGCGAAAGCCGCAATATTGAGCTTTGTGCAAGCTGCGCAGAAGAAACAAGGCACTAAACCGGCAAATGTCCAGCTAATCTCCAACGTGAAAAGGGTCAGCAAGGAAAGCTCTTGCTAACAGCCCAGAAGCATTGCGACTCTTCTCTGGGTGATTTGCCCACCAACACTTCACATCAGCTCAAGCCGGCTGCCCGGAGGAAAAGAGGCTAGGAAAGATCGTAGCAGGCACGGTTGTTGCTGCACGAGAAGTGCCTGCTCCGGAGGCTTCTTGCGAGCAGCGCTAAAAGCACGCGAACATCGCGTTTCTGTGCTTTCCTGAACAGCTTGCGCTGGGACAGTTACAGCCGTGTTTTGCAAGCTGTCCGGGGTTCTGAGGCACTAAAAGTGCGGATGTGTGGCGACTGTCCAAGACGAGAACCGGCTGCTCTGAAAGCCCTTCCTGCTCTTCACGTACGCTTTCTAGCAGCTCTACAACACACACACGCGTCAGCCTCTTCACTGTCCTACACAGCTAGCACGCTGGCAGTTACCGTCAACTTGGAAGCAGCCGCGCAGAAGGCAGTCGCCCTGCAACCGGCGAACAGCGCACATTCGCGGCTACACGCGAGCTGGCCGCACTCGGAGCTTTCGCGGCTCTTCTCTCGCTCTTTCCCGCAGAGCTCCGGCGATGCACAACTCGAACCGCGAAAGCCGCAATGAGCTTTGTGCAAGCTGCGCAGAAGAAACAAGGCACTAAACCGGCAAATGTCCAGCTAATCTCCAACGTGAAAAGGGTCAGCAAGGAAAGCTCTTGCTAACAGCCCAGAAGCATTGCGACTCTTCTCTGGGTGATTTGCCCACCAACACTTCACATCAGCTCAAGCCGGCTGCCCGGAGGAAAAGAGGCTAGGAAAGATCGTAGCAGGCACGGTTGTTGCTGCACGAGAAGTGCCTGCTCCGGAGGCTTCTTGCGAGCAGCGCTAAAAGCACGCGAACATCGCGTTTCTGTGCTTTCCTGAACAGCTTGCGCTGGGACAGTTACAGCCGTGTTTTGCAAGCTGTCCGGGGTTCTGAGGCACTAAAAGTGCGGATGTGTGGCGACTGTCCAAGACGAGAACCGGCTGCTCCTGAAAGCCCTTCCTGCTCGTCACGTACGCTTTCTAGCAGCTCTACGGACACACACGCGTCAGCCTCTTCACTGTCCTACACAGCTAGCACGCTGGCAGTTACCGTCAACTTGGAAGCAGCCGCGCAGAAGGCAGTCGCCCTGCAACCGGCGAACAGCGCACATTCGCGGCTACACGCGAGCTGGCCGCACTCGGAGCTTTCGCGGCTCTTCTCTCGCTCTTTCCCGCAGAGCTCCGGCGATGCACAACTCGAACCGCGAAAGCCGCAATGAGCTTTGTGCAAGCTGCGCAGAAGAAACAAGGCACTAACCGGCAAATGTCCAGCTAATCTCCAACGTGAAAAGGGTCAGCAAGGAAAGCTCTTGCTAACAGCCCAGAAGCATTGCGACTCTTCTCTGGATGATTTGCCCACCAACACTTCACATCAGCTCAAGCCGGCTGCCCGGAGGAAAAGAGGCTAGGAAAGATCGTAGCAGGCACGGTTGTTGCTGCACGAGAAGTGCCTGCTCCGGAGGCTTCTTGCGAGCAGCGCTAAAAGCACGCGAACATCGCGTTATTCCTGAACAGCTTGCGCTGGGACAGTTACAGCCGTGTTTTGCAAGCTGTCCGGGGTTCTGAGGCACTAAAAGTGCGGATGTGTGGCGACTGTGCAAGACGAGAACCGGCTGCTCTGAAAGCCCTTCCTGCTCGTCACGTACGCTTTCTAGCAGCTCTACGGACACACACGCGTCAGCCTCTTCACTGTCCTACACAGCTAGCACGCTGGCAGTTACCGTCAACTTGGAAGCAGCCGCGCAGAAGGCAGTCGCCCTGCAACCGGCGAACAGCGCACATTCGCGGCTACACGCGAGCTGGCCGCACTCGGAGCTTTCGCGGCTCTTCTCTCGCTCTTTCCCGCAGAGCTCCGGCGATGCACAACTCGAACCGCGAAAGCCGCAATGAGCTTTGTGCAAGCTGCGCAGAAGAAACAAGGCACTAAACCGGCAAATGTCCAGCTAATCTCCAACGTGAAAAGGGTCAGCAAGGAAAGCTCTTGCTAACAGCCCAGAAGCATTGCGACTCTTCTCTGGATGATTTGCCCACCAACACTTCACATCAGCTCAAGCCGGCTGCCCGGAGGAAAAGAGGCTAGGAAAGATCGTAGCAGGCACGGTTGTTGCTGCACGAGAAGTGCCTGCTCCGGAGGCTTCTTGCGAGCAGCGCTAAAAGCACGCGAACATCGCGTTTCTGTGCTTTCCTGAACAGCTTGCGCTGGGACAGTTACAGCCGTGTTTTGCAAGCTGTCCGGGGTTCTGAGGCACTAAAAGTGCGGATGTGTGGCGACTGTGCAAGACGAGAACCGGCTGCTCTGAAAGCCCTTCCTGCTCGTCACGTACGCTTTCTAGCAGCTCTACGGACACACACGCGTCAGCCTCTTCACTGTCCTACACAGCTAGCACGCTGGCAGTTACCGTCAACTTGGAAGCAGCCGCGCAGAAGGCACTCGCCCTGCAACCGGCGAACAGCGCACATTCGCGGCTACACGCGAGCTGGCCGCACTCGGAGCTTTCGCGGCTCTTCTCTCGCTCTTTCCCGCAGAGCTCCGGCGATGCACAACTCGAACCGCGAAAGCCGCAATGAGCTTTGTGCAAGCTGCGCAGAAGAAACAAGGCACTAAACCGGCAAATGTCCAGCTAATCTCCAACGTGAAAAGGGTCAGCAAGGAAAGCTCTTGCTAACAGCCCAGAAGCATTGCGACTCTTCTCTGGATGATTTGCCCACCAACACTTCACATCAGCTCAAGCCGGCTGCCCGGAGGAAAAGAGGCTAGGAAAGATCGTAGCAGGCACGGTTGTTGCTGCACGAGAAGTGCCTGCTCCGGAGGCTTCTTGCGAGCAGCGCTAAAAGCACGCGAACATCGCGTTTCTGTGCTTTCCTGAACAGCTTGCGCTGGGACAGTTACAGCCGTGTTTTGCAAGCTGTCCGGGGTTCTGAGGCACTAAAAGTGCGGATGTGTGGCGACTGTGCAAGACGAGAACCGGCTGCTCTGAAAGCCCTTCCTGCTCGTCACGTACGCTTTCTAGCAGCTCTACGGACACACACGCGTCAGCCTCTTCACTGTCCTACACAGCTAGCACGCTGGCAGTTACCGTCAACTTGGAAGCAGCCGCGCAGAAGGCAGTCGCCCTGCAACCGGCGAACAGCGCACATTCGCGGCTACACGCGAGCTGGCCGCACTCGGAGCTTTCGCGGCTCTTCTCTCGCTCTTTCCCGCAGAGCTCCGGCGATGCACAACTCGAACCGCGAAAGCCGCAATGAGCTTTGTGCAAGCTGCGCAGAAGAAACAAGGCACTAAACCGGCAAATGTCCAGCTAATCTCCAACGTGAAAAGGGTCAGCAAGGAAAGCTCTTGCTAACAGCCCAGAAGCATTGCGACTCTTCTCTGGATGATTTGCCCACCAACACTTCACATCAGCTCAAGCCGGCTGCCCGGAGGAAAAGAGGCTAGGAAAGATCGTAGCAGGCACGGTTGTTGCTGCACGAGAAGTGCCTGCTCCGGAGGCTTCTTGCGAGCAGCGCTAAAAGCACGCGAACATCGCGTTTCTGTGCTTTCCTGAACAGCTTGCGCTGGGACAGTTACAGCCGTGTTTTGCAAGCTGTCCGGGGTTCTGAGGCACTAAAAGTGCGGATGTGTGGCGACTGTCCAAGACGAGAACCGGCTGCTCTGAAAGCCCTTCCTGCTCGTCACGTACGCTTTCTAGCAGCTCTACGGACACACACGCGTCAGCCTCTTCACTGTCCTACACAGCTAGCACGCTGGCAGTTACCGTCAACTTGGAAGCAGCCGCGCAGAAGGCAGTCGCCCTGCAACCGGCGAACAGCGCATCATCGCGGCTACACGCGAGCTGGCCGCACTCGGAGCTTTCGCGGCTCTTCTCTCGCTCTTTCCCGCAGAGCTCCGGCGATGCACAACTCGAACCGCGAAAGCCGCAATGAGCTTTGTGCAAGCTGCGCAGAAGAAACAAGGCACTAAACCGGCAAATGTCCAGCTAATCTCCAACGTGAAAAGGGTCAGCAAGGAAAGCTCTTGCTAACAGCCCAGAAGCATTGCGACTCTTCTCTGGATGATTTGCCCACCAACACTTCACATCAGCTCAAGCCGGCTGCCCGGAGGAAAAGAGGCTAGGAAAGATCGTAGCAGGCACGGTTGTTGCTGCACGAGAAGTGCCTGCTCCGGAGGCTTCTTGCGAGCAGCGCTAAAAGCACGCGAACATCGCGTTTCTGTGCTTTCCTGAACAGCTTGCGCTGGGACAGTTACAGCCGTGTTTTGCAAGCTGTCCGGGGTTCTGAGGCACTAAAAGTGCGGATGTGTGGCGACTGTCCAAGACGAGAACCGGCTGCTCTGAAAGCCCTTCCTGCTCGTCACGTACGCTTTCTAGCAGCTCTACGGACACACACGCGTCAGCCTCTTCACCGTCCTACACAGCTAGCACGCTGGCAGTTACCGTCAACTTGGAAGCAGCCGCGCAGAAGGCAGTCGCCCTGCAACCGGCGAACAGCGCACATTCGCGGCTACACGCGAGCTGGCCGCACTCGGAGCTTTCGCGGCTCTTCTCTCGCTCTTTCCCGCAGAGCTCCGGCGATGCACAACTCGAACCGCGAAAGCCGCAATGAGCTTTGTGCAAGCTGCGCAGAAGAAACAAGGCACTAAACCGGCAAATGTCCAGCTAATCTCCAACGTGAAAAGGGTCAGCAAGGAAAGCTCTTGCTAACAGCCCAGAAGCATTGCGACTCTTCTCTGGATGATTTGCCCACCAACACTTCACATCAGCTCAAGCCGGCTGCCCGGAGGAAAAGAGGCTAGGAAAGATCGTAGCAGGCACGGTTGTTGCTGCACGAGAAGTGCCTGCTCCGGAGGCTTCTTGCGAGCAGCGCTAAAAGCACGCGAACATCGCGTTTCTGTGCTTTCCTGAACAGCTTGCGCTGGGACAGTTACAGCCGTGTTTTGCAAGCTGTCCGGGGTTCTGAGGCACTAAAAGTGCGGATGTGTGGCGACTGTGCAAGACGAGAACCGGCTGCTCTGAAAGCCCTTCCTGCTCGTCACGTACGCTTTCTAGCAGCTCTACGGACACACACGCGTCAGCCTCTTCACTGTCCTACACAGCTAGCACGCTGGCAGTTACCGTCAACTTGGAAGCAGCCGCGCAGAAGGCAGTCGCCCTGCAACCGGCGAACAGCGCATCATCGCGGCTACACGCGAGCTGGCCGCACTCGGAGCTTTCGCGGCTCTTCTCTCGCTCTTTCCCGCAGAGCTCCGGCGATGCACAACTCGAACCGCGAAAGCCGCAATGAGCTTTGTGCAAGCTGCGCAGAAGAAACAAGGCACTAAACCGGCAAATGTCCAGCTAATCTCCAACGTGAAAAGGGTCAGCAAGGAAAGCTCTTGCTAACAGCCCAGAAGCATTGCGACTCTTCTCTGGATGATTTGCCCACCAACACTTCACATCAGCTCAAGCCGGCTGCCCGGAGGAAAAGAGGCTAGGAAAGATCGTAGCAGGCACGGTTGTTGCCGCACGAGAAGTGCCTGCTCCGGAGGCTTCTTGCGAGCAGCGCTAAAAGCACGCGAACATCGCGTTTCTGTGCTTTCCTGAACAGCTTGCGCTGGGACAGTTACAGCCGTGTTTTGCAAGCTGTCCGGGGTTCTGAGGCACTAAAAGTGCGGATGTGTGGCGACTGTGCAAGACGAGAACCGGCTGCTCTGAAAGCCCTTCCTGCTCGTCACGTACGCTTTCTAGCAGCTCTACGGACACACACGCGTCAGCCTCTTCACTGTCCTACACAGCTAGCACGCTGGCAGTTACCGTCAACTTGGAAGCAGCCGCGCAGAAGGCACTCGCCCTGCAACCGGCGAACAGCGCACATTCGCGGCTACACGCGAGCTGGCCGCACTCGGAGCTTTCGCGGCTCTTCTCTCGCTCTTTCCCGCAGAGCTCCGGCGATGCACAACTCGAACCGCGAAAGCCGCAATGAGCTTTGTGCAAGCTGCGCAGAAGAAACAAGGCACTAAACCGGCAAATGTCCAGCTAATCTCCAACGTGAAAAGGGTCAGCAAGGAAAGCTCTTGTTAACAGCCCAGAAGCATTGCGACTCTTCTCTGGGTGATTTGCCCACCAACACTTCACATCAGCTCAAGCCGGCTGCCCGGAGGAAAAGAGGCTAGGAAAGATCGTAGCAGGCACGGTTGTTGCTGCACGAGAAGTGCCTGCTCCGGAGGCTTCTTGCGAGCAGCGCTAAAAGCACGCGAACATCGCGTTTCTGTGCTTTCCTGAACAGCTTGCGCTGGGACAGTTACAGCCGTGTTTTGCAAGCTGTCCGGGGTTCTGAGGCACTAAAAGTGCGGATGTGTGGCGACTGTCCAAGACGAGAACCGGCTGCTCTGAAAGCCCTTCCTGCTCTTCACGTACGCTTTCTAGCAGCTCTACAACACACACACGCGTCAGCCTCTTCACTGTCCTACACAGCTAGCACGCTGGCAGTTACCGTCAACTTGGAAGCAGCCGCGCAGAAGGCAGTCGCCCTGCAACCGGCGAACAGCGCACATTCGCGGCTACACGCGAGCTGGCCGCACTCGGAGCTTTCGCGGCTCTTCTCTCGCTCTTTCCCGCAGAGCTCCGGCGATGCACAACTCGAACCGCGAAAGCCGCAATGAGCTTTGTGCAAGCTGCGCAGAAGAAACAAGGCACTAAACCGGCAAATGTCCAGCTAATCTCCAACGTGAAAAGGGTCAGCAAGGAAAGCTCTTGCTAACAGCCCAGAAGCATTGCGACTCTTCTCTGGGTGATTTGCCCACCAACACTTCACATCAGCTCAAGCCGGCTGCCCGGAGGAAAAGAGGCTAGGAAAGATCGTAGCAGGCACGGTTGTTGCTGCACGAGAAGTGCCTGCTCCGGAGGCTTCTTGCGAGCAGCGCTAAAAGCACGCGAACATCGCGTTTCTGTGCTTTCCTGAACAGCTTGCGCTGGGACAGTTACAGCCGTGTTTTGCAAGCTGTCCGGGGTTCTGAGGCACTAAAAGTGCGGATGTGTGGCGACTGTGCAAGACGAGAACCGGCTGCTCTGAAAGCCCTTCCTGCTCGTCACGTACGCTTTCTAGCAGCTCTACGGACACACACGCGTCAGCCTCTTCACTGTCCTACACAGCTAGCACGCTGGCAGTTACCGTCAACTTGGAAGCAGCCGCGCAGAAGGCAGTCGCCCTGCAACCGGCGAACAGCGCACATTCGCGGCTACACGCGAGCTGGCCGCACTCGGAGCTTTCGCGGCTCTTCTCTCGCTCTTTCCCGCAGAGCTCCGGCGATGCACAACTCGAACCGCGAAAGCCGCAATGAGCTTTGTGCAAGCTGCGCAGAAGAAACAAGGCACTAAACCGGCAAATGTCCAGCTAATCTCCAACGTGAAAAGGGTCAGCAAGGAAAGCTCTTGCTAACAGCCCAGAAGCATTGCGACTCTTCTCTGGGTGATTTGCCCACCAACACTTCACATCAGCTCAAGCCGGCTGCCCGGAGGAAAAGAGGCTAGGAAAGATCGTAGCAGGCACGGTTGTTGCTGCACGAGAAGTGCCTGCTCCGGAGGCTTCTTGCGAGCAGCGCTAAAAGCACGCGAAAATCGCGTTTCTGTGCTTTCCTGAACAGCTTGCGCTGGGACAGTTACAGCCGTGTTTTGCAAGCTGTCCGGGGTTCTGAGGCACTAAAAGTGCGGATGTGTGGCGACTGTGCAAGACGAGAACCGGCTGCTCTGAAAGCCCTTCCTGCTCGTCACGTACGCTTTCTAGCAGCTCTACGGACACACACGCGTCAGCCTCTTCACTGTCCTACACAGCTAGCACGCTGGCAGTTACCGTCAACTTGGAAGCAGCCGCGCAGAAGGCAGTCGCCCTGCAACCGGCGAACAGCGCACATTCGCGGCTACACGCGAGCTGGCCGCACTCGGAGCTTTCGCGGCTCTTCTCTCGCTCTTTCCCGCAGAGCTCCGGCGATGCACAACTCGAACCGCGAAAGCCGCAATGAGCTTTGTGCAAGCTGCGCAGAAGAAACAAGGCACTAAACCGGCAAATGTCCAGCTAATCTCCAACGTGAAAAGGGTCAGCAAGGAAAGCTCTTGCTAACAGCCCAGAAGCATTGCGACTCTTCTCTGGGTGATTTGCCCACCAACACTTCACATCAGCTCAAGCCGGCTGCCCGGAGGAAAAGAGGCTAGGAAAGATCGTAGCAGGCACGGTTGTTGCTGCACGAGAAGTGCCTGCTCCGGAGGCTTCTTGCGAGCAGCGCTAAAAGCACGCGAACATCGCGTTTCTGTGCTTTCCTGAACAGCTTGCGCTGGGACAGTTACAGCCGTGTTTTGCAAGCTGTCCGGGGTTCTGAGGCACTAAAAGTGCGGATGTGTGGCGACTGTCCAAGACGAGAACCGGCTGCTCTGAAAGCCCTTCCTGCTCGTCACGTACGCTTTCTAGCAGCTCTACGGACACACACGCGTCAGCCTCTTCACTGTCCTACACAGCTAGCACGCTGGCAGTTACCGTCAACTTGGAAGCAGCCGCGCAGAAGGCAGTCGCCCTGCAACCGGCGAACAGCGCACATTCGCGGCTACACGCGAGCTGGCCGCACTCGGAGCTTTCGCGGCTCTTCTCTCGCTCTTTCCCGCAGAGCTCCGGCGATGCACAACTCGAACCGCGAAAGCCGCAATGAGCTTTGTGCAAGCTGCGCAGAAGAAACAAGGCACTAAACCGGCAAATGTCCAGCTAATCTCCAACGTGAAAAGGGTCAGCAAGGAAAGCTCTTGCTAACAGCCCAGAAGCATTGCGACTCTTCTCTGGATGATTTGCCCACCAACACTTCACATCAGCTCAAGCCGGCTGCCCGGAGGAAAAGAGGCTAGGAAAGATCGTAGCAGGCACGGTTGTTGCTGCACGAGAAGTGCCTGCTCCGGAGGCTTCTTGCGAGCAGCGCTAAAAGCACGCGAACATCGCGTTTCTGTGCTTTCCTGAACAGCTTGCGCTGGGACAGTTACAGCCGTGTTTTGCAAGCTGTCCGGGGTTCTGAGGCACTAAAAGTGCGGATGTGTGGCGACTGTGCAAGACGAGAACCGGCTGCTCTGAAAGCCCTTCCTGCTCGTCACGTACGCTTTCTAGCAGCTCTACGGACACACACGCGTCAGCCTCTTCACTGTCCTACACAGCTAGCACGCTGGCAGTTACCGTCAACTTGGAAGCAGCCGCGCAGAAGGCAGTCGCCCTGCAACCGGCGAACAGCGCACATTCGCGGCTACACGCGAGCTGGCCGCACTCGGAGCTTTCGCGGCTCTTCTCTCGCTCTTTCCCGCAGAGCTCCGGCGATGCACAACTCGAACCGCGAAAGCCGCAATGAGCTTTGTGCAAGCTGCGCAGAAGAAACAAGGCACTAAACCGGCAAATGTCCAGCTAATCTCCAACGTGAAAAGGGTCAGCAAGGAAAGCTCTTGCTAACAGCCCAGAAGCATTGCGACTCTTCTCTGGATGATTTGCCCACCAACACTTCACATCAGCTCAAGCCGGCTGCCCGGACGAAAAGAGGCTAGGAAAGATCGTAGCAGGCACGGTTGTTGCTGCACGAGAAGTGCCTGCTCCGGAGGCTTCTTGCGAGCAGCGCTAAAAGCACGCGAACATCGCGTTTCTGTGCTTTCCTGAACAGCTTGCGCTGGGACAGTTACAGCCGTGTTTTGCAAGCTGTCCGGGGTTCTGAGGCACTAAAAGTGCGGATGTGTGGCGACTGTGCAAGACGAGAACCGGCTGCTCTGAAAGCCCTTCCTGCTCGTCACGTACGCTTTCTAGCAGCTCTACGGACACACACGCGTCAGCCTCTTCACTGTCCTACACAGCTAGCACGCTGGCAGTTACCGTCAACTTGGAAGCAGCCGCGCAGAAGGCAGTCGCCCTGCAACCGGCGAACAGCGCACATTCGCGGCTACACGCGAGCTGGCCGCACTCGGAGCTTTCGCGGCTCTTCTCTCGCTCTTTCCCGCAGAGCTCCGGCGATGCACAACTCGAACCGCGAAAGCCGCAATGAGCTTTGTGCAAGCTGCGCAGAAGAAACAAGGCACTAAACCGGCAAATGTCCAGCTAATCTCCAACGTGAAAAGGGTCAGCAAGGAAAGCTCTTGCTAACAGCCCAGAAGCATTGCGACTCTTCTCTGGATGATTTGCCCACCAACACTTCACATCAGCTCAAGCCGGCTGCCCGGAGGAAAAGAGGCTAGGAAATATCGTAGCAGGCACGGTTGTTGCTGCACGAGAAGTGCCTGCTCCGGAGGCTTCTTGCGAGCAGCGCTAAAAGCACGCGAACATCGCGTTTCTGTGCTTTCCTGAACAGCTTGCGCTGGGACAGTTACAGCCGTGTTTTGCAAGCTGTCCGGGGTTCTGAGGCACTAAAAGTGCGGATGTGTGGCGACTGTGCAAGACGAGAACCGGCTGCTCTGAAAGCCCTTCCTGCTCGTCACGTACGCTTTCTAGCAGCTCTACGGACACACACGCGTCAGCCTCTTCACTGTCCTACACAGCTAGCACGCTGGCAGTTACCGTCAACTTGGAAGCAGCCGCGCAGAAGGCACTCGCCCTGCAACCGGCGAACAGCGCACATTCGCGGCTACACGCGAGCTGGCCGCACTCGGAGCTTTCGCGGCTCTTCTCTCGCTCTTTCCCGCAGAGCTCCGGCGATGCACAACTCGAACCGCGAAAGCCGCAATGAGCTTTGTGCAAGCTGCGCAGAAGAAACAAGGCACTAAACCGGCAAATGTCCAGCTAATCTCCAACGTGAAAAGGGTCAGCAAGGAAAGCTCTTGCTAACAGCCCAGAAGCATTGCGACTCTTCTCTGGATGATTTGCCCACCAACACTTCACATCAGCTCAAGCCGGCTGCCCGGAGGAAAAGAGGCTAGGAAAGATCGTAGCAGGCACGGTTGTTGCTGCACGAGAAGTGCCTGCTCCGGAGGCTTCTTGCGAGCAGCGCTAAAAGCACGCGAACATCGCGTTTCTGTGCTTTCCTGAACAGCTTGCGCTGGGACAGTTACAGCCGTGTTTTGCAAGCTGTCCGGGGTTCTGAGGCACTAAAAGTGCGGATGTGTGGCGACTGTGCAAGACGAGAACCGGCTGCTCTGAAAGCCCTTCCTGCTCGTCACGTACGCTTTCTAGCAGCTCTACGGACACACACGCGTCAGCCTCTTCACTGTCCTACACAGCTAGCACGCTGGCAGTTACCGTCAACTTGGAAGCAGCCGCGCAGAAGGCAGTCGCCCTGCAACCGGCGAACAGCGCACATTCGCGGCTACACGCGAGCTGGCCGCACTCGGAGCTTTCGCGGCTCTTCTCTCGCTCTTTCCCGCAGAGCTCCGGCGATGCACAACTCGAACCGCGAAAGCCGCAATGAGCTTTGTGCAAGCTGCGCAGAAGAAACAAGGCACTAAACCGGCAAATGTCCAGCTAATCTCCAACGTGAAAAGGGTCAGCAAGGAAAGCTCTTGCTAACAGCCCAGAAGCATTGCGACTCTTCTCTGGATGATTTGCCCACCAACACTTCACATCAGCTCAAGCCGGCTGCCCGGAGGAAAAGAGGCTAGGAAAGATCGTAGCAGGCACGGTTGTTGCTGCACGAGAAGTGCCTGCTCCGGAGGCTTCTTGCGAGCAGCGCTAAAAGCACGCGAACATCGCGTTTCTGTGCTTTCCTGAACAGCTTGCGCTGGGACAGTTACAGCCGTGTTTTGCAAGCTGTCCGGGGTTCTGAGGCACTAAAAGTGCGGATGTGTGGCGACTGTCCAAGACGAGAACCGGCTGCTCTGAAAGCCCTTCCTGCTCGTCACGTACGCTTTCTAGCAGCTCTACGGACACACACGCGTCAGCCTCTTCACTGTCCTACACAGCTAGCACGCTGGCAGTTACCGTCAACTTGGAAGCAGCCGCGCAGAAGGCAGTCGCCCTGCAACCGGCGAACAGCGCACATTCGCGGCTACACGCGAGCTGGCCGCACTCGGAGCTTTCGCGGCTCTTCTCTCGCTCTTTCCCGCAGAGCTCCGGCGATGCACAACTCGAACCGCGAAAGCCGCAATGAGCTTTGTGCAAGCTGCGCAGAAGAAACAAGGCACTAAACCGGCAAATGTCCAGCTAATCTCCAACGTGAAAAGGCTCAGCAAGGAAAGCTCTTGCTAACAGCCCAGAAGCATTGCGACTCTTCTCTGGATGATTTGCCCACCAACACTTCACATCAGCTCAAGCCGGCTGCCCGGAGGAAAAGAGGCTAGGAAAGATCGTAGCAGGCACGGTTGTTGCTGCACGAGAAGTGCCTGCTCCGGAGGCTTCTTGCGAACAGCGCTAAAAGCACGCGAACATCGCGTTTCTGTGCTTTCCTGAACAGCTTGCGCTGGGACAGTTACAGCCGTGTTTTGCAAGCTGTCCGGGGTTCTGAGGCACTAAAAGTGCGGATGTGTGGCGACTGTGCAAGACGAGAACCGGCTGCTCTGAAAGCCCTTCCTGCTCGTCACGTACGCTTTCTAGCAGCTCTACGGACACACACGCGTCAGCCTCTTCACCGTCCTACACAGCTAGCACGCTGGCAGTTACCGTCAACTTGGAAGCAGCCGCGCAGAAGGCAGTCGCCCTGCAACCGGCGAACAGCGCACATTCGCGGCTACACGCGAGCTGGCCGCACTCGGAGCTTTCGCGGCTCTTCTCTCGCTCTTTCCCGCAGAGCTCCGGCGATGCACAACTCGAACCGCGAAAGCCGCAATGAGCTTTGTGCAAGCTGCGCAGAAGAAACAAGGCACTAAACCGGCAAATGTCCAGCTAATCTCCAACGTGAAAAGGGTCAGCAAGGAAAGCTCTTGCTAACAGCCCAGAAGCATTGCGACTCTTCTCTGGATGATTTGCCCACCAACACTTCACATCAGCTCAAGCCGGCTGCCCGGAGGAAAAGAGGCTAGGAAAGATCGTAGCAGACACGGTTGTTGCTGCACGAGAAGTGCCTGCTCCGGAGGCTTCTTGCGAGCAGCGCTAAAAGCACGCGAACATCGCGTTTCTGTGCTTTCCTGAACAGCTTGCGCTGGGACAGTTACAGCCGTGTTTTGCAAGCTGTCCGGGGTTCTGAGGCACTAAAAGTGCGGATGTGTGGCGACTGTGCAAGACGAGAACCGGCTGCTCTGAAAGCCCTTCCTGCTCGTCACGTACGCTTTCTAGCAGCTCTACGGACACACACGCGTCAGCCTCTTCACTGTCCTACACAGCTAGCACGCTGGCAGTTACCGTCAACTTGGAAGCAGCCGCGCAGAAGGCAGTCGCCCTGCAACCGGCGAACAGCGCACATTCGCGGCTACACGCGAGCTGGCCGCACTCGGAGCTTTCGCGGCTCTTCTCTCGCTCTTTCCCGCAGAGCTCCGGCGATGCACAACTCGAACCGCGAAAGCCGCAATGAGCTTTGTGCAAGCTGCGCAGAAGAAACAAGGCACTAAACCGGCAAATGTCCAGCTAATCTCCAACGTGAAAAGGGTCAGCAAGGAAAGCTCTTGCTAACAGCCCAGAAGCATTGCGACTCTTCTCTGGATGATTTGCCCACCAACACTTCACATCAGCTCAAGCCGGCTGCCCGGAGGAAAAGAGGCTAGGAAAGATCGTAGCAGGCACGGTTGTTGCTGCACGAGAAGTGCCTGCTCCGGAGGCTTCTTGCGAGCAGCGCTAAAAGCACGCGAACATCGCGTTTCTGTGTTCCTGAACAGCTTGCGCTGGGACAGTTACAGCCGTGTTTTGCAAGCTGTCCGGGGTTCTGAGGCACTAAAAGTGCGGATGTGTGGCGACTGTCCAAGACGAGAACCGGCTGCTCTGAAAGCCCTTCCTGCTCTTCACGTACGCTTTCTAGCAGCTCTACAACACACACACGCGTCAGCCTCTTCACTGTCCTACACAGCTAGCACGCTGGCAGTTACCGTCAACTTGGAAGCAGCCGCGCAGAAGGCAGTCGCCCTGCAACCGGCGAACAGCGCACATTCGCGGCTACACGCGAGCTGGCCGCACTCGGAGCTTTCGCGGCTCTTCTCTCGCTCTTTCCCGCAGAGCTCCGGCGATGCACAACTCGAACCGCGAAAGCCGCAATGAGCTTTGTGCAAGCTGCGCAGAAGAAACAAGGCACTAAACCGGCAAATGTCCAGCTAATCTCCAACGTGAAAAGGGTCAGCAAGGAAAGCTCTTGCTAACAGCCCAGAAGCATTGCGACTCTTCTCTGGATGATTTGCCCACCAACACTTCACATCAGCTCAAGCCGGCTGCCCGGAGGAAAAGAGGCTAGGAAAGATCGTAGCAGGCACGGTTGTTGCTGCACGAGAAGTGCCTGCTCCGGAGGCTTCTTGCGAGCAGCGCTAAAAGCACGCGAACATCGCGTTTCTGTGCTTTCCTGAACAGCTTGCGCTGGGACAGTTACAGCCGTGTTTTGCAAGCTGTCCGGGGTTCTGAGGCACTAAAAGTGCGGATGTGTGGCGACTGTGCAAGACGAGAACCGGCTGCTCTGAAAGCCCTTCCTGCTCGTCACGTACGCTTTCTAGCAGCTCTACGGACACACACGCGTCAGCCTCTTCACTGTCCTACACAGCTAGCACGCTGGCAGTTACCGTCAACTTGGAAGCAGCCGCGCAGAAGGCAGTCGCCCTGCAACCGGCGAACAGCGCACATTCGCGGCTACACGCGAGCTGGCCGCACTCGGAGCTTTCGCGGCTCTTCTCTCGCTCTTTCCCGCAGAGCTCCGGCGATGCACAACTCGAACCGCGAAAGCCGCAATGAGCTTTGTGCAAGCTGCGCAGAAGAAACAAGGCACTAAACCGGCAAATGTCCAGCTAATCTCCAACGTGAAAAGGCTCAGCAAGGAAAGCTCTTGCTAACAGCCCAGAAGCATTGCGACTCTTCTCTGGATGATTTGCCCACCAACACTTCACATCAGCTCAAGCCGGCTGCCCGGAGGAAAAGAGGCTAGGAAAGATCGTAGCAGGCACGGTTGTTGCTGCACGAGAAGTGCCTGCTCCGGAGGCTTCTTGCGAGCAGCGCTAAAAGCACGCGAACATCGCGTTTCTGTGCTTTCCTGAACAGCTTGCGCTGGGACAGTTACAGCCGTGTTTTGCAAGCTGTCCGGGGTTCTGAGGCACTAAAAGTGCGGATGTGTGGCGACTGTCCAAGACGAGAACCGGCTGCTCTGAAAGCCCTTCCTGCTCGTCACGTACGCTTTCTAGCAGCTCTACGGACACACACGCGTCAGCCTCTTCACTGTCCTACACAGCTAGCACGCTGGCAGTTACCGTCAACTTGGAAGCAGCCGCGCAGAAGGCACTCGCCCTGCAACCGGCGAACAGCGCACATTCGCGGCTACACGCGAGCTGGCCGCACTCGGAGCTTTCGCGGCTCTTCTCTCGCTCTTTCCCGCAGAGCTCCGGCGATGCACAACTCGAACCGCGAAAGCCGCAATGAGCTTTGTGCAAGCTGCGCAGAAGAAACAAGGCACTAAACCGGCAAATGTCCAGCTAATCTCCAACGTGAAAAGGCTCAGCAAGGAAAGCTCTTGCTAACAGCCCAGAAGCATTGCGACTCTTCTCTGGATGATTTGCCCACCAACACTTCACATCAGCTCAAGCCGGCTGCCCGGAGGAAAAGAGGCTAGGAAAGATCGTAGCAGGCACGGTTGTTGCTGCACGAGAAGTGCCTGCTCCGGAGGCTTCTTGCGAGCAGCGCTAAAAGCACGCGAACATCGCGTTTCTGTGCTTTCCTGAACAGCTTGCGCTGGGACAGTTACAGCCGTGTTTTGCAAGCTGTCCGGGGTTCTGAGGCACTAAAAGTGCGGATGTGTGGCGACTGTCCAAGACGAGAACCGGCTGCTCTGAAAGCCCTTCCTGCTCGTCACGTACGCTTTCTAGCAGCTCTACGGACACACACGCGTCAGCCTCTTCACTGTCCTACACAGCTAGCACGCTGGCAGTTACCGTCAACTTGGAAGCAGCCGCGCAGAAGGCAGTCGCCCTGCAACCGGCGAACAGCGCACATTCGCGGCTACACGCGAGCTGGCCGCACTCGGAGCTTTCGCGGCTCTTCTCTCGCTCTTTCCCGCAGAGCTCCGGCGATGCACAACTCGAACCGCGAAAGCCGCAATGAGCTTTGTGCAAGCTGCGCAGAAGAAACAAGGCACTAAACCGGCAAATGTCCAGCTAATCTCCAACGTGAAAAGGCTCAGCAAGGAAAGCTCTTGCTAACAGCCCAGAAGCATTGCGACTCTTCTCTGGATGATTTGCCCACCAACACTTCACATCAGCTCAAGCCGGCTGCCCGGAGGAAAAGAGGCTAGGAAAGATCGTAGCAGGCACGGTTGTTGCTGCACGAGAAGTGCCTGCTCCGGAGGCTTCTTGCGAACAGCGCTAAAAGCACGCGAACATCGCGTTTCTGTGCTTTCCTGAACAGCTTGCGCTGGGACAGTTACAGCCGTGTTTTGCAAGCTGTCCGGGGTTCTGAGGCACTAAAAGTGCGGATGTGTGGCGACTGTGCAAGACGAGAACCGGCTGCTCTGAAAGCCCTTCCTGCTCGTCACGTACGCTTTCTAGCAGCTCTACGGACACACACGCGTCAGCCTCTTCACTGTCCTACACAGCTAGCACGCTGGCAGTTACCGTCAACTTGGAAGCAGCCGCGCAGAAGGCAGTCGCCCTGCAACCGGCGAACAGCGCACATTCGCGGCTACACGCGAGCTGGCCGCACTCGGAGCTTTCGCGGCTCTTCTCTCGCTCTTTCCCGCAGAGCTCCGGCGATGCACAACTCGAACCGCGAAAGCCGCAATGAGCTTTGTGCAAGCTGCGCAGAAGAAACAAGGCACTAAACCGGCAAATGTCCAGCTAATCTCCAACGTGAAAAGGGTCAGCAAGGAAAGCTCTTGCTAACAGCCCAGAAGCATTGCGACTCTTCTCTGGATGATTTGCCCACCAACACTTCACATCAGCTCAAGCCGGCTGCCCGGAGGAAAAGAGGCTAGGAAAGATCGTAGCAGGCACGGTTGTTGCTGCACGAGAAGTGCCTGCTCCGGAGGCTTCTTGCGAGCAGCGCTAAAAGCACGCGAACATCGCGTTTCTGTGCTTTCCTGAACAGCTTGCGCTGGGACAGTTACAGCCGTGTTTTGCAAGCTGTCCGGGGTTCTGAGGCACTAAAAGTGCGGATGTGTGGCGACTGTCCAAGACGAGAACCGGCTGCTCTGAAAGCCCTTCCTGCTCTTCACGTACGCTTTCTAGCAGCTCTACAACACACACACGCGTCAGCCTCTTCACTGTCCTACACAGCTAGCACGCTGGCAGTTACCGTCAACTTGGAAGCAGCCGCGCAGAAGGCAGTCGCCCTGCAACCGGCGAACAGCGCACATTCGCGGCTACACGCGAGCTGGCCGCACTCGGAGCTTTCGCGGCTCTTCTCTCGCTCTTTCCCGCAGAGCTCCGGCGATGCACAACTCGAACCGCGAAAGCCGCAATGAGCTTTGTGCAAGCTGCGCAGAAGAAACAAGGCACTAAACCGGCAAATGTCCAGCTAATCTCCAACGTGAAAAGGGTCAGCAAGGAAAGCTCTTGCTAACAGCCCAGAAGCATTGCGACTCTTCTCTGGATGATTTGCCCACCAACACTTCACATCAGCTCAAGCCGGCTGCCCGGAGGAAAAGAGGCTAGGAAAGATCGTAGCAGGCACGGTTGTTGCTGCACGAGAAGTGCCTGCTCCGGAGGCTTCTTGCGAGCAGCGCTAAAAGCACGCGAACATCGCGTTTCTGTGCTTTCCTGAACAGCTTGCGCTGGGACAGTTACAGCCGTGTTTTGCAAGCTGTCCGGGGTTCTGAGGCACTAAAAGTGCGGATGTGTGGCGACTGTGCAAGACGAGAACCGGCTGCTCTGAAAGCCCTTCCTGCTCGTCACGTACGCTTTCTAGCAGCTCTACGGACACACACGCGTCAGCCTCTTCACTGTCCTACACAGCTAGCACGCTGGCAGTTACCGTCAACTTGGAAGCAGCCGCGCAGAAGGCAGTCGCCCTGCAACCGGCGAACAGCGCACATTCGCGGCTACACGCGAGCTGGCCGCACTCGGAGCTTTCGCGGCTCTTCTCTCGCTCTTTCCCGCAGAGCTCCGGCGATGCACAACTCGAACCGCGAAAGCCGCAATGAGCTTTGTGCAAGCTGCGCAGAAGAAACAAGGCACTAAACCGGCAAATGTCCAGCTAATCTCCAACGTGAAAAGGGTCAGCAAGGAAAGCTCTTGCTAACAGCCCAGAAGCATTGCGACTCTTCTCTGGATGATTTGCCCACCAACACTTCACATCAGCTCAAGCCGGCTGCCCGGAGGAAAAGAGGCTAGGAAAGATCGTAGCAGGCACGGTTGTTGCTGCACGAGAAGTGCCTGCTCCGGAGGCTTCTTGCGAGCAGCGCTAAAAGCACGCGAACATCGCGTTTCTGTGCTTTCCTGAACAGCTTGCGCTGGGACAGTTACAGCCGTGTTTTGCAAGCTGTCCGGGGTTCTGAGGCACTAAAAGTGCGGATGTGTGGCGACTGTCCAAGACGAGAACCGGCTGCTCTGAAAGCCCTTCCTGCTCGTCACGTACGCTTTCTAGCAGCTCTACGGACACACACGCGTCAGCCTCTTCACTGTCCTACACAGCTAGCACGCTGGCAGTTACCGTCAACTTGGAAGCAGCCGCGCAGAAGGCAGTCGCCCTGCAACCGGCGAACAGCGCACATTCGCGGCTACACGCGAGCTGGCCGCACTCGGAGCTTTCGCGGCTCTTCTCTCGCTCTTTCCCGCAGAGCTCCGGCGATGCACAACTCGAACCGCGAAAGCCGCAATGAGCTTTGTGCAAGCTGCGCAGAAGAAACAAGGCACTAAACCGGCAAATGTCCAGCTAATCTCCAACGTGAAAAGGGTCAGCAAGGAAAGCTCTTGCTAACAGCCCAGAAGCATTGCGACTCTTCTCTGGATGATTTGCCCACCAACACTTCACATCAGCTCAAGCCGGCTGCCCGGAGGAAAAGAGGCTAGGAAAGATCGTAGCAGGCACGGTTGTTGCTGCACGAGAAGTGCCTGCTCCGGAGGCTTCTTGCGAGCAGCGCTAAAAGCACGCGAACATCGCGTTTCTGTGCTTTCCTGAACAGCTTGCGCTGGGACAGTTACAGCCGTGTTTTGCAAGCTGTCCGGGGTTCTGAGGCACTAAAAGTGCGGATGTGTGGCGACTGTGCAAGACGAGAACCGGCTGCTCTGAAAGCCCTTCCTGCTCGTCACGTACGCTTTCTAGCAGCTCTACGGACACACACGCGTCAGCCTCTTCACTGTCCTACACAGCTAGCACGCTGGCAGTTACCGTCAACTTGGAAGCAGCCGCGCAGAAGGCAGTCGCCCTGCAACCGGCGAACAGCGCACATTCGCGGCTACACGCGAGCTGGCCGCACTCGGAGCTTTCGCGGCTCTTCTCTCGCTCTTTCCCGCAGAGCTCCGGCGATGCACAACTCGAACCGCGAAAGCCGCAATGAGCTTTGTGCAAGCTGCGCAGAAGAAACAAGGCACTAAACCGGCAAATGTCCAGCTAATCTCCAACGTGAAAAGGGTCAGCAAGGAAAGCTCTTGCTAACAGCCCAGAAGCATTGCGACTCTTCTCTGGATGATTTGCCCACCAACACTTCACATCAGCTCAAGCCGGCTGCCCGGAGGAAAAGAGGCTAGGAAAGATCGTAGCAGGCACGGTTGTTGCTGCACGAGAAGTGCCTGCTCCGGAGGCTTCTTGCGAGCAGCGCTAAAAGCACGCGAACATCGCGTTTCTGTGCTTTCCTGAACAGCTTGCGCTGGGACAGTTACAGCCGTGTTTTGCAAGCTGTCCGGGGTTCTGAGGCACTAAAAGTGCGGATGTGTGGCGACTGTCCAAGACGAGAACCGGCTGCTCTGAAAGCCCTTCCTGCTCGTCACGTACGCTTTCTAGCAGCTCTACGGACACACACGCGTCAGCCTCTTCACTGTCCTACACAGCTAGCACGCTGGCAGTTACCGTCAACTTGGAAGCAGCCGCGCAGAAGGCACTCGCCCTGCAACCGGCGAACAGCGCATCATCGCGGCTACACGCGAGCTGGCCGCACTCGGAGCTTTCGCGGCTCTTCTCTCGCTCTTTCCCGCAGAGCTTCGGCGATGCACAACTCGAACCGCGAAAGCCGCAATGAGCTTTGTGCAAGCTGCGCAGAAGAAACAAGGCACTAAACCGGCAAATGTCCAGCTAATCTCCAACGTGAAAAGGGTCAGCAAGGAAAGCTCTTGCTAACAGCCCAGAAGCATTGCGACTCTTCTCTGGATGATTTGCCCACCAACACTTCACATCAGCTCAAGCCGGCTGCCCGGAGGAAAAGAGGCTAGGAAAGATCGTAGCAGGCACGGTTGTTGCTGCACGAGAAGTGCCTGCTCCGGAGGCTTCTTGCGAGCAGCGCTAAAAGCACGCGAACATCGCGTTTCTGTGCTTTCCTGAACAGCTTGCGCTGGGACAGTTACAGCCGTGTTTTGCAAGCTGTCCGGGGTTCTGAGGCACTAAAAGTGCGGATGTGTGGCGACTGTGCAAGACGAGAACCGGCTGCTCTGAAAGCCCTTCCTGCTCGTCACGTACGCTTTCTAGCAGCTCTACGGACACACACGCGTCAGCCTCTTCACTGTCCTACACAGCTAGCACGCTGGCAGTTACCGTCAACTTGGAAGCAGCCGCGCAGAAGGCAGTCGCCCTGCAACCGGCGAACAGCGCACATTCGCGGCTACACGCGAGCTGGCCGCACTCGGAGCTTTCGCGGCTCTTCTCTCGCTCTTTCCCGCAGAGCTCCGGCGATGCACAACTCGAACCGCGAAAGCCGCAATGAGCTTTGTGCAAGCTGCGCAGAAGAAACAAGGCACTAAACCGGCAAATGTCCAGCTAATCTCCAACGTGAAAAGGGTCAGCAAGGAAAGCTCTTGCTAACAGCCCAGAAGCATTGCGACTCTTCTCTGGATGATTTGCCCACCAACACTTCACATCAGCTCAAGCCGGCTGCCCGGAGGAAAAGAGGCTAGGAAAGATCGTAGCAGGCACGGTTGTTGCTGCACGAGAAGTGCCTGCTCCGGAGGCTTCTTGCGAGCAGCGCTAAAAGCACGCGAACATCGCGTTTCTGTGCTTTCCTGAACAGCTTGCGCTGGGACAGTTACAGCCGTGTTTTGCAAGCTGTCCGGGGTTCTGAGGCACTAAAAGTGCGGATGTGTGGCGACTGTGCAAGACGAGAACCGGCTGCTCTGAAAGCCCTTCCTGCTCGTCACGTACGCTTTCTAGCAGCTCTACGGACACACACGCGTCAGCCTCTTCACTGTCCTACACAGCTAGCACGCTGGCAGTTACCGTCAACTTGGAAGCAGCCGCGCAGAAGGCAGTCGCCCTGCAACCGGCGAACAGCGCACATTCGCGGCTACACGCGAGCTGGCCGCACTCGGAGCTTTCGCGGCTCTTCTCTCGCTCTTTCCCGCAGAGCTCCGGCGATGCACAACTCGAACCGCGAAAGCCGCAATGAGCTTTGTGCAAGCTGCGCAGAAGAAACAAGGCACTAAACCGGCAAATGTCCAGCTAATCTCCAACGTGAAAAGGGTCAGCAAGGAAAGCTCTTGCTAACAGCCCAGAAGCATTGCGACTCTTCTCTGGATGATTTGCCCACCAACACTTCACATCAGCTCAAGCCGGCTGCCCGGAGGAAAAGAGGCTAGGAAAGATCGTAGCAGGCACGGTTGTTGCTGCACGAGAAGTGCCTGCTCCGGAGGCTTCTTGCGAGCAGCGCTAAAAGCACGCGAACATCGCGTTTCTGTGCTTTCCTGAACAGCTTGCGCTGGGACAGTTACAGCCGTGTTTTGCAAGCTGTCCGGGGTTCTGAGGCACTAAAAGTGCGGATGTGTGGCGACTGTCCAAGACGAGAACCGGCTGCTCTGAAAGCCCTTCCTGCTCGTCACGTACGCTTTCTAGCAGCTCTACGGACACACACGCGTCAGCCTCTTCACTGTCCTACACAGCTAGCACGCTGGCAGTTACCGTCAACTTGGAAGCAGCCGCGCAGAAGGCAGTCGCCCTGCAACCGGCGAACAGCGCACATTCGCGGCTACACGCGAGCTGGCCGCACTCGGAGCTTTCGCGGCTCTTCTCTCGCTCTTTCCCGCAGAGCTCCGGCGATGCACAACTCGAACCGCGAAAGCCGCAATGAGCTTTGTGCAAGCTGCGCAGAAGAAACAAGGCACTAAACCGGCAAATGTCCAGCTAATCTCCAACGTGAAAAGGCTCAGCAAGGAAAGCTCTTGCTAACAGCCCAGAAGCATTGCGACTCTTCTCTGGATGATTTGCCCACCAACACTTCACATCAGCTCAAGCCGGCTGCCCGGAGGAAAAGAGGCTAGGAAAGATCGTAGCAGGCACGGTTGTTGCTGCACGAGAAGTGCCTGCTCCGGAGGCTTCTTGCGAGCAGCGCTAAAAGCACGCGAACATCGCGTTTCTGTGCTTTCCTGAACAGCTTGCGCTGGGACAGTTACAGCCGTGTTTTGCAAGCTGTCCGGGGTTCTGAGGCACTAAAAGTGCGGATGTGTGGCGACTGTGCAAGACGAGAACCGGCTGCTCTGAAAGCCCTTCCTGCTCGTCACGTACGCTTTCTAGCAGCTCTACGGACACACACGCGTCAGCCTCTTCACTGTCCTACACAGCTAGCACGCTGGCAGTTACCGTCAACTTGGAAGCAGCCGCGCAGAAGGCAGTCGCCCTGCAACCGGCGAACAGCGCACATTCGCGGCTACACGCGAGCTGGCCGCACTCGGAGCTTTCGCGGCTCTTCTCTCGCTCTTTCCCGCAGAGCTCCGGCGATGCACAACTCGAACCGCGAAAGCCGCAATGAGCTTTGTGCAAGCTGCGCAGAAGAAACAAGGCACTAAACCGGCAAATGTCCAGCTAATCTCCAACGTGAAAAGGGTCAGCAAGGAAAGCTCTTGCTAACAGCCCAGAAGCATTGCGACTCTTCTCTGGATGATTTGCCCACCAACACTTCACATCAGCTCAAGCCGGCTGCCCGGAGGAAAAGAGGCTAGGAAAGATCGTAGCAGGCACGGTTGTTGCTGCACGAGAAGTGCCTGCTCCGGAGGCTTCTTGCGAGCAGCGCTAAAAGCACGCGAACATCGCGTTTCTGTGCTTTCCTGAACAGCTTGCGCTGGGACAGTTACAGCCGTGTTTTGCAAGCTGTCCGGGGTTCTGAGGCACTAAAAGTGCGGATGTGTGGCGACTGTCCAAGACGAGAACCGGCTGCTCTGAAAGCCCTTCCTGCTCGTCACGTACGCTTTCTAGCAGCTCTACGGACACACACGCGTCAGCCTCTTCACTGTCCTACACAGCTAGCACGCTGGCAGTTACCGTCAACTTGGAAGCAGCCGCGCAGAAGGCACTCGCCCTGCAACCGGCGAACAGCGCATCATCGCGGCTACACGCGAGCTGGCCGCACTCGGAGCTTTCGCGGCTCTTCTCTCGCTCTTTCCCGCAGAGCTTCGGCGATGCACAACTCGAACCGCGAAAGCCGCAATGAGCTTTGTGCAAGCTGCGCAGAAGAAACAAGGCACTAAACCGGCAAATGTCCAGCTAATCTCCAACGTGAAAAGGGTCAGCAAGGAAAGCTCTTGCTAACAGCCCAGAAGCATTGCGACTCTTCTCTGGATGATTTGCCCACCAACACTTCACATCAGCTCAAGCCGGCTGCCCGGAGGAAAAGAGGCTAGGAAAGATCGTAGCAGGCACGGTTGTTGCTGCACGAGAAGTGCCTGCTCCGGAGGCTTCTTGCGAGCAGCGCTAAAAGCACGCGAACATCGCGTTTCTGTGCTTTCCTGAACAGCTTGCGCTGGGACAGTTACAGCCGTGTTTTGCAAGCTGTCCGGGGTTCTGAGGCACTAAAAGTGCGGATGTGTGGCGACTGTGCAAGACGAGAACCGGCTGCTCTGAAAGCCCTTCCTGCTCGTCACGTACGCTTTCTAGCAGCTCTACGGACACACACGCGTCAGCCTCTTCACTGTCCTACACAGCTAGCACGCTGGCAGTTACCGTCAACTTGGAAGCAGCCGCGCAGAAGGCAGTCGCCCTGCAACCGGCGAACAGCGCACATTCGCGGCTACACGCGAGCTGGCCGCACTCGGAGCTTTCGCGGCTCTTCTCTCGCTCTTTCCCGCAGAGCTCCGGCGATGCACAACTCGAACCGCGAAAGCCGCAATGAGCTTTGTGCAAGCTGCGCAGAAGAAACAAGGCACTAAACCGGCAAATGTCCAGCTAATCTCCAACGTGAAAAGGGTCAGCAAGGAAAGCTCTTGCTAACAGCCCAGAAGCATTGCGACTCTTCTCTGGATGATTTGCCCACCAACACTTCACATCAGCTCAAGCCGGCTGCCCGGAGGAAAAGAGGCTAGGAAAGATCGTAGCAGGCACGGTTGTTGCTGCACGAGAAGTGCCTGCTCCGGAGGCTTCTTGCGAGCAGCGCTAAAAGCACGCGAACATCGCGTTTCTGTGCTTTCCTGAACAGCTTGTGCTGGGACAGTTACAGCCGTGTTTTGCAAGCTGTCCGGGGTTCTGAGGCACTAAAAGTGCGGATGTGTGGCGACTGTCCAAGACGAGAACCGGCTGCTCTGAAAGCCCTTCCTGCTCGTCACGTACGCTTTCTAGCAGCTCTACGGACACACACGCGTCAGCCTCTTCACTGTCCTACACAGCTAGCACGCTGGCAGTTACCGTCAACTTGGAAGCAGCCGCGCAGAAGGCAGTCGCCCTGCAACCGGCGAACAGCGCACATTCGCGGCTACACGCGAGCTGGCCGCACTCGGAGCTTTCGCGGCTCTTCTCTCGCTCTTTCCCGCAGAGCTCCGGCGATGCACAACTCGAACCGCGAAAGCCGCAATGAGCTTTGTGCAAGCTGCGCAGAAGAAACAAGGCACTAAACCGGCAAATGTCCAGCTAATCTCCAACGTGAAAAGGGTCAGCAAGGAAAGCTCTTGCTAACAGCCCAGAAGCATTGCGACTCTTCTCTGGATGATTTGCCCACCAACACTTCACATCAGCTCAAGCCGGCTGCCCGGAGGAAAAGAGGCTAGGAAAGATCGTAGCAGGCACGGTTGTTGCTGCACGAGAAGTGCCTGCTCCGGAGGCTTCTTGCGAGCAGCGCTAAAAGCACGCGAACATCGCGTTTCTGTGCTTTCCTGAACAGCTTGCGCTGGGACAGTTACAGCCGTGTTTTGCAAGCTGTCCGGGGTTCTGAGGCACTAAAAGTGCGGATGTGTGGCGACTGTCCAAGACGAGAACCGGCTGCTCTGAAAGCCCTTCCTGCTCGTCACGTACGCTTTCTAGCAGCTCTACGGACACACACGCGTCAGCCTCTTCACTGTCCTACACAGCTAGCACGCTGGCAGTTACCGTCAACTTGGAAGCAGCCGCGCAGAAGGCACCCGCCCTGCAACCGGCGAACAGCGCACATTCGCGGCTACACGCGAGCTGGCCGCACTCGGAGCTTTCGCGGCTCTTCTCTCGCTCTTTCCCGCAGAGCTCCGGCGATGCACAACTCGAACCGCGAAAGCCGCAATGAGCTTTGTGCAAGCTGCGCAGAAGAAACAAGGCACTAAACCGGCAAATGTCCAGCTAATCTCCAACGTGAAAAGGGTCAGCAAGGAAAGCTCTTGCTAACAGCCCAGAAGCATTGCGACTCTTCTCTGGATGATTTGCCCACCAACACTTCACATCAGCTCAAGCCGGCTGCCCGGAGGAAAAGAGGCTAGGAAAGATCGTAGCAGGCACGGTTGTTGCTGCACGAGAAGTGCCTGCTCCGGAGGCTTCTTGCGAGCAGCGCTAAAAGCACGCGAACATCGCGTTTCTGTGCTTTCCTGAACAGCTTGCGCTGGGACAGTTACAGCCGTGTTTTGCAAGCTGTCCGGGGTTCTGAGGCACTAAAAGTGCGGATGTGTGGCGACTGTGCAAGACGAGAACCGGCTGCTCTGAAAGCCCTTCCTGCTCGTCACGTACGCTTTCTAGCAGCTCTACGGACACACACGCGTCAGCCTCTTCACTGTCCTACACAGCTAGCACGCTGGCAGTTACCGTCAACTTGGAAGCAGCCGCGCAGAAGGCAGTCGCCCTGCAACCGGCGAACAGCGCACATTCGCGGCTACACGCGAGCTGGCCGCACTCGGAGCTTTCGCGGCTCTTCTCTCGCTCTTTCCCGCAGAGCTCCGGCGATGCACAACTCGAACCGCGAAAGCCGCAATGAGCTTTGTGCAAGCTGCGCAGAAGAAACAAGGCACTAAACCGGCAAATGTCCAGCTAATCTCCAACGTGAAAAGGGTCAGCAAGGAAAGCTCTTGCTAACAGCCCAGAAGCATTGCGACTCTTCTCTGGATGATTTGCCCACCAACACTTCACATCAGCTCAAGCCGGCTGCCCGGAGGAAAAGAGGCTAGGAAAGATCGTAGCAGGCACGGTTGTTGCTGCACGAGAAGTGCCTGCTCCGGAGGCTTCTTGCGAGCAGCGCTAAAAGCACGCGAACATCGCGTTTCTGTGCTTTCCTGAACAGCTTGCGCTGGGACAGTTACAGCCGTGTTTTGCAAGCTGTCCGGGGTTCTGAGGCACTAAAAGTGCGGATGTGTGGCGACTGTGCAAGACGAGAACCGGCTGCTCTGAAAGCCCTTCCTGCTCGTCACGTACGCTTTCTAGCAGCTCTACGGACACACACGCGTCAGCCTCTTCACTGTCCTACACAGCTAGCACGCTGGCAGTTACCGTCAACTTGGAAGCAGCCGCGCAGAAGGCACTCGCCCTGCAACCGGCGAACAGCGCACATTCGCGGCTACACGCGAGCTGGCCGCACTCGGAGCTTTCGCGGCTCTTCTCTCGCTCTTCCCGCAGAGCTCCGGCGATGCACAACTCGAACCGCGAAAGCCGCAATGAGCTTTGTGCAAGCTGCGCAGAAGAAACAAGGCACTAAACCGGCAAATGTCCAGCTAATCTCCAACGTGAAAAGGGTCAGCAAGGAAAGCTCTTGCTAACAGCCCAGAAGCATTGCGACTCTTCTCTGGATGATTTGCCCACCAACACTTCACATCAGCTCAAGCCGGCTGCCCGGAGGAAAAGAGGCTAGGAAAGATCGTAGCAGGCACGGTTGTTGCTGCACGAGAAGTGCCTGCTCCGGAGGCTTCTTGCGAGCAGCGCTAAAAGCACGCGAACATCGCGTTTCTGTGCTTTCCTGAACAGCTTGCGCTGGGACAGTTACAGCCGTGTTTTGCAAGCTGTCCGGGGTTCTGAGGCACTAAAAGTGCGGATGTGTGGCGACTGTCCAAGACGAGAACCGGCTGCTCTGAAAGCCCTTCCTGCTCGTCACGTACGCTTTCTAGCAGCTCTACGGACACACACGCGTCAGCCTCTTCACTGTCCTACACAGCTAGCACGCTGGCAGTTACCGTCAACTTGGAAGCAGCCGCGCAGAAGGCAGTCGCCCTGCAACCGGCGAACAGCGCACATTCGCGGCTACACGCGAGCTGGCCGCACTCGGAGCTTTCGCGGCTCTTCTCTCGCTCTTTCCCGCAGAGCTCCGGCGATGCACAACTCGAACCGCGAAAGCCGCAATGAGCTTTGTGCAAGCTGCGCAGAAGAAACAAGGCACTAAACCGGCAAATGTCCAGCTAATCTCCAACGTGAAAAGGGTCAGCAAGGAAAGCTCTTGCTAACAGCCCAGAAGCATTGCGACTCTTCTCTGGATGATTTGCCCACCAACACTTCACATCAGCTCAAGCCGGCTGCCCGGAGGAAAAGAGGCTAGGAAAGATCGTAGCAGGCACGGTTGTTGCTGCACGAGAAGTGCCTGCTCCGGAGGCTTCTTGCGAGCAGCGCTAAAAGCACGCGAACATCGCGTTTCTGTGCTTTCCTGAACAGCTTGCGCTGGGACAGTTACAGCCGTGTTTTGCAAGCTGTCCGGGGTTCTGAGGCACTAAAAGTGCGGATGTGTGGCGACTGTCCAAGACGAGAACCGGCTGCTCTGAAAGCCCTTCCTGCTCGTCACGTACGCTTTCTAGCAGCTCTACAACACACACACGCGTCAGCCTCTTCACTGTCCTACACAGCTAGCACGCTGGCAGTTACCGTCAACTTGGAAGCAGCCGCGCAGAAGGCAGTCGCCCTGCAACCGGCGAACAGCGCACATTCGCGGCTACACGCGAACTGGCCGCACTCGGAGCTTTCGCGGCTCTTCTCTCGCTCTTTCCCGCAGAGCTCCGGCGATGCACAACTCGAACCGCGAAAGCCGCAATGAGCTTTGTGCAAGCTGCGCAGAAGAAACAAGGCACTAAACCGGCAAATGTCCAGCTAATCTCCAACGTGAAAAGGGTCAGCAAGGAAAGCTCTTGCTAACAGCCCAGAAGCATTGCGACTCTTCTCTGGATGATTTGCCCACCAACACTTCACATCAGCTCAAGCCGGCTGCCCGGAGGAAAAGAGGCTAGGAAAGATCGTAGCAGGCACGGTTGTTGCTGCACGAGAAGTGCCTGCTCCGGAGGCTTCTTGCGAGCAGCGCTAAAAGCACGCGAACATCGCGTTTCTGTGCTTTCCTGAACAGCTTGCGCTGGGACAGTTACAGCCGTGTTTTGCAAGCTGTCCGGGGTTCTGAGGCACTAAAAGTGCGGATGTGTGGCGACTGTCCAAGACGAGAACCGGCTGCTCTGAAAGCCCTTCCTGCTCGTCACGTACGCTTTCTAGCAGCTCTACAACACACACACGCGTCAGCCTCTTCACTGTCCTACACAGCTAGCACGCTGGCAGTTACCGTCAACTTGGAAGCAGCCGCGCAGAAGGCAGTCGCCCTGCAACCGGCGAACAGCGCACATTCGCGGCTACACGCGAGCTGGCCGCACTCGGAGCTTTCGCGGCTCTTCTCTCGCTCTTTCCCGCAGAGCTCCGGCGATGCACAACTCGAACCGCGAAAGCCGCAATGAGCTTTGTGCAAGCTGCGCAGAAGAAACAAGGCACTAAACCGGCAAATGTCCAGCTAATCTCCAACGTGAAAAGGGTCAGCAAGGAAAGCTCTTGCTAACAGCCCAGAAGCATTGCGACTCTTCTCTGGATGATTTGCCCACCAACACTTCACATCAGCTCAAGCTGGCTGCCCGGAGGAAAAGAGGCTAGGAAAGATCGTAGCAGGCACGGTTGTTGCTGCACGAGAAGTGCCTGCTCCGGAGGCTTCTTGCGAGCAGCGCTAAAAGCACGCGAACATCGCGTTTCTGTGCTTTCCTGAACAGCTTGCGCTGGGACAGTTACAGCCGTGTTTTGCAAGCTGTCCGGGGTTCTGAGGCACTAAAAGTGCGGATGTGTGGCGACTGTGCAAGACGAGAACCGGCTGCTCTGAAAGCCCTTCCTGCTCGTCACGTACGCTTTCTAGCAGCTCTACGGACACACACGCGTCAGCCTCTTCACTGTCCTACACAGCTAGCACGCTGGCAGTTACCGTCAACTTGGAAGCAGCCGCGCAGAAGGCACTCGCCCTGCAACCGGCGAACAGCGCACATTCGCGGCTACACGCGAGCTGGCCGCACTCGGAGCTTTCGCGGCTCTTCTCTCGCTCTTTCCCGCAGAGCTCCGGCGATGCACAACTCGAACCGCGAAAGCCGCAATGAGCTTTGTGCAAGCTGCGCAGAAGAAACAAGGCACTAAACCGGCAAATGTCCAGCTAATCTCCAACGTGAAAAGGGTCAGCAAGGAAAGCTCTTGCTAACAGCCCAGAAGCATTGCGACTCTTCTCTGGGTGATTTGCCCACCAACACTTCACATCAGCTCAAGCCGGCTGCCCGGAGGAAAAGAGGCTAGGAAAGATCGTAGCAGGCACGGTTGTTGCTGCACGAGAAGTGCCTGCTCCGGAGGCTTCTTGCGAGCAGCGCTAAAAGCACGCGAACATCGCGTTTCTGTGCTTTCCTGAACAGCTTGCGCTGGGACAGTTACAGCCGTGTTTTGCAAGCTGTCCGGGGTTCTGAGGCACTAAAAGTGCGGATGTGTGGCGACTGTCCAAGACGAGAACCGGCTGCTCTGAAAGCCCTTCCTGCTCGTCACGTACGCTTTCTAGCAGCTCTACAACACACACACGCGTCAGCCTCTTCACTGTCCTACACAGCTAGCACGCTGGCAGTTACCGTCAACTTGGAAGCAGCCGCGCAGAAGGCAGTCGCCCTGCAACCGGCGAACAGCGCACATTCGCGGCTACACGCGAGCTGGCCGCACTCGGAGCTTTCGCGGCTCTTCTCTCGCTCTTTCCCGCAGAGCTCCGGCGATGCACAACTCGAACCGCGAAAGCCGCAATGAGCTTTGTGCAAGCTGCGCAGAAGAAACAAGGCACTAAACCGGCAAATGTCCAGCTAATCTCCAACGTGAAAAGGGTCAGCAAGGAAAGCTCTTGCTAACAGCCCAGAAGCATTGCGACTCTTCTCTGGATGATTTGCCCACCAACACTTCACATCAGCTCAAGCTGGCTGCCCGGAGGAAAAGAGGCTAGGAAAGATCGTAGCAGGCACGGTTGTTGCTGCACGAGAAGTGCCTGCTCCGGAGGCTTCTTGCGAGCAGCGCTAAAAGCACGCGAACATCGCGTTTCTGTGCTTTCCTGAACAGCTTGCGCTGGGACAGTTACAGCCGTGTTTTGCAAGCTGTCCGGGGTTCTGAGGCACTAAAAGTGCGGATGTGTGGCGACTGTGCAAGACGAGAACCGGCTGCTCTGAAAGCCCTTCCTGCTCGTCACGTACGCTTTCTAGCAGCTCTACGGACACACACGCGTCAGCCTCTTCACTGTCCTACACAGCTAGCACGCTGGCAGTTACCGTCAACTTGGAAGCAGCCGCGCAGAAGGCACTCGCCCTGCAACCGGCGAACAGCGCATCATCGCGGCTACACGCGAGCTGGCCGCACTCGGAGCTTTCGCGGCTCTTCTCTCGCTCTTTCCCGCAGAGCTCCGGCGATGCACAACTCGAACCGCGAAAGCCGCAATGAGCTTTGTGCAAGCTGCGCAGAAGAAACAAGGCACTAAACCGGCAAATGTCCAGCTAATCTCCAACGTGAAAAGGGTCAGCAAGGAAAGCTCTTGCTAACAGCCCAGAAGCATTGCGACTCTTCTCTGGGTGATTTGCCCACCAACACTTCACATCAGCTCAAGCCGGCTGCCCGGAGGAAAAGAGGCTAGGAAAGATCGTAGCAGGCACGGTTGTTGCTGCACGAGAAGTGCCTGCTCCGGAGGCTTCTTGCGAGCAGCGCTAAAAGCACGCGAACATCGCGTTTCTGTGCTTTCCTGAACAGCTTGCGCTGGGACAGTTACAGCCGTGTTTTGCAAGCTGTCCGGGGTTCTGAGGCACTAAAAGTGCGGATGTGTGGCGACTGTCCAAGACGAGAACCGGCTGCTCTGAAAGCCCTTCCTGCTCGTCACGTACGCTTTCTAGCAGCTCTACGGACACACACGCGTCAGCCTCTTCACTGTCCTACACAGCTAGCACGCTGGCAGTTACCGTCAACTTGGAAGCAGCCGCGCAGAAGGCAGTCGCCCTGCAACCGGCGAACAGCGCACATTCGCGGCTACACGCGAGCTGGCCGCACTCGGAGCTTTCGCGGCTCTTCTCTCGCTCTTCCCGCAGAGCTCCGGCGATGCACAACTCGAACCGCGAAAGCCGCAATGAGCTTTGTGCAAGCTGCGCAGAAGAAACAAGGCACTAAACCGGCAAATGTCCAGCTAATCTCCAACGTGAAAAGGGTCAGCAAGGAAAGCTCTTGCTAACAGCCCAGAAGCATTGCGACTCTTCTCTGGATGATTTGCCCACCAACACTTCACATCAGCTCAAGCCGGCTGCCCGGAGGAAAAGAGGCTAGGAAAGATCGTAGCAGGCACGGTTGTTGCTGCACGAGAAGTGCCTGCTCCGGAGGCTTCTTGCGAGCAGCGCTAAAAGCACGCGAACATCGCGTTTCTGTGCTTTCCTGAACAGCTTGCGCTGGGACAGTTACAGCCGTGTTTTGCAAGCTGTCCGGGGTTCTGAGGCACTAAAAGTGCGGATGTGTGGCGACTGTCCAAGACGAGAACCGGCTGCTCTGAAAGCCCTTCCTGCTCGTCACGTACGCTTTCTAGCAGCTCTACAACACACACACGCGTCAGCCTCTTCACTGTCCTACACAGCTAGCACGCTGGCAGTTACCGTCAACTTGGAAGCAGCCGCGCAGAAGGCAGTCGCCCTGCAACCGGCGAACAGCGCATCATCGCGGCTACACGCGAGCTGGCCGCACTCGGAGCTTTCGCGGCTCTTCTCTCGCTCTTTCCCGCAGAGCTCCGGCGATGCACAACTCGAACCGCGAAAGCCGCAATGAGCTTTGTGCAAGCTGCGCAGAAGAAACAAGGCACTAAACCGGCAAATGTCCAGCTAATCTCCAACGTGAAAAGGCTCAGCAAGGAAAGCTCTTGCTAACAGCCCAGAAGCATTGCGACTCTTCTCTGGGTGATTTGCCCACCAACACTTCACATCAGCTCAAGCCGGCTGCCCGGAGGAAAAGAGGCTAGGAAAGATCGTAGCAGGCACGGTTGTTGCTGCACGAGAAGTGCCTGCTCCGGAGGCTTCTTGCGAGCAGCGCTAAAAGCACGCGAACATCGCGTTTCTGTGCTTTCCTGAACAGCTTGCGCTGGGACAGTTACAGCCGTGTTTTGCAAGCTGTCCGGGGTTCTGAGGCACTAAAAGTGCGGATGTGTGGCGACTGTGCAAGACGAGAACCGGCTGCTCTGAAAGCCCTTCCTGCTCGTCACGTACGCTTTCTAGCAGCTCTACGGACACACACGCGTCAGCCTCTTCACTGTCCTACACAGCTAGCACGCTGGCAGTTACCGTCAACTTGGAAGCAGCCGCGCAGAAGGCACTCGCCCTGCAAACGGCGAACAGCGCACATTCGCGGCTACACGCGAGCTGGCCGCACTCGGAGCTTTCGCGGCTCTTCTCTCGCTCTTCCCGCAGAGCTCCGGCGATGCACAACTCGAACCGCGAAAGCCGCAATGAGCTTTGTGCAAGCTGCGCAGAAGAAACAAGGCACTAAACCGGCAAATGTCCAGCTAATCTCCAACGTGAAAAGGGTCAGCAAGGAAAGCTCTTGCTAACAGCCCAGAAGCATTGCGACTCTTCTCTGGATGATTTGCCCACCAACACTTCACATCAGCTCAAGCCGGCTGCCCGGAGGAAAAGAGGCTAGGAAAGATCGTAGCAGGCACGGTTGTTGCTGCACGAGAAGTGCCTGCTCCGGAGGCTTCTTGCGAGCAGCGCTAAAAGCACGCGAACATCGCGTTTCTGTGCTTTCCTGAACAGCTTGCGCTGGGACAGTTACAGCCGTGTTTTGCAAGCTGTCCGGGGTTCTGAGGCACTAAAAGTGCGGATGTGTGGCGACTGTCCAAGACGAGAACCGGCTGCTCTGAAAGCCCTTCCTGCTCGTCACGTACGCTTTCTAGCAGCTCTACGGACACACACGCGTCAGCCTCTTCACTGTCCTACACAGCTAGCACGCTGGCAGTTACCGTCAACTTGGAAGCAGCCGCGCAGAAGGCAGTCGCCCTGCAACCGGCGAACAGCGCACATTCGCGGCTACACGCGAGCTGGCCGCACTCGGAGCTTTCGCGGCTCTTCTCTCGCTCTTTCCCGCAGAGCTCCGGCGATGCACAACTCGAACCGCGAAAGCCGCAATGAGCTTTGTGCAAGCTGCGCAGAAGAAACAAGGCACTAAACCGGCAAATGTCCAGCTAATCTCCAACGTGAAAAGGGTCAGCAAGGAAAGCTCTTGCTAACAGCCCAGAAGCATTGCGACTCTTCTCTGGATGATTTGCCCACCAACACTTCACATCAGCTCAAGCCGGCTGCCCGGAGGAAAAGAGGCTAGGAAAGATCGTAGCAGGCACGGTTGTTGCTGCACGAGAAGTGCCTGCTCCGGAGGCTTCTTGCGAGCAGCGCTAAAAGCACGCGAACATCGCGTTTCTGTGCTTTCCTGAACAGCTTGCGCTGGGACAGTTACAGCCGTGTTTTGCAAGCTGTCCGGGGTTCTGAGGCACTAAAAGTGCGGATGTGTGGCGACTGTCCAAGACGAGAACCGGCTGCTCTGAAAGCCCTTCCTGCTCGTCACGTACGCTTTCTAGCAGCTCTACGGACACACACGCGTCAGCCTCTTCACTGTCCTACACAGCTAGCACGCTGGCAGTTACCGTCAACTTGGAAGCAGCCGCGCAGAAGGCACTCGCCCTGCAACCGGCGAACAGCGCACATTCGCGGCTACACGCGAACTGGCCGCACTCGGAGCTTTCGCGGCTCTTCTCTCGCTCTTTCCCGCAGAGCTCCGGCGATGCACAACTCGAACCGCGAAAGCCGCAATGAGCTTTGTGCAAGCTGCGCAGAAGAAACAAGGCACTAAACCGGCAAATGTCCAGCTAATCTCCAACGTGAAAAGGGTCAGCAAGGAAAGCTCTTGCTAACAGCCCAGAAGCATTGCGACTCTTCTCTGGATGATTTGCCCACCAACACTTCACATCAGCTCAAGCCGGCTGCCCGGAGGAAAAGAGGCTAGGAAAGATCGTAGCAGGCACGGTTGTTGCTGCACGAGAAGTGCCTGCTCCGGAGGCTTCTTGCGAGCAGCGCTAAAAGCACGCGAACATCGCGTTTCTGTGCTTTCCTGAACAGCTTGCGCTGGGACAGTTACAGCCGTGTTTTGCAAGCTGTCCGGGGTTCTGAGGCACTAAAAGTGCGGATGTGTGGCGACTGTCCAAGACGAGAACCGGCTGCTCTGAAAGCCCTTCCTGCTCGTCACGTACGCTTTCTAGCAGCTCTACAACACACACACGCGTCAGCCTCTTCACTGTCCTACACAGCTAGCACGCTGGCAGTTACCGTCAACTTGGAAGCAGCCGCGCAGAAGGCAGTCGCCCTGCAACCGGCGAACAGCGCACATTCGCGGCTACACGCGAGCTGGCCGCACTCGGAGCTTTCGCGGCTCTTCTCTCGCTCTTTCCCGCAGAGCTCCGGCGATGCACAACTCGAACCGCGAAAGCCGCAATGAGCTTTGTGCAAGCTGCGCAGAAGAAACAAGGCACTAAACCGGCAAATGTCCAGCTAATCTCCAACGTGAAAAGGGTCAGCAAGGAAAGCTCTTGCTAACAGCCCAGAAGCATTGCGACTCTTCTCTGGATGATTTGCCCACCAACACTTCACATCAGCTCAAGCTGGCTGCCCGGAGGAAAAGAGGCTAGGAAAGATCGTAGCAGGCACGGTTGTTGCTGCACGAGAAGTGCCTGCTCCGGAGGCTTCTTGCGAGCAGCGCTAAAAGCACGCGAACATCGCGTTTCTGTGCTTTCCTGAACAGCTTGCGCTGGGACAGTTACAGCCGTGTTTTGCAAGCTGTCCGGGGTTCTGAGGCACTAAAAGTGCGGATGTGTGGCGACTGTGCAAGACGAGAACCGGCTGCTCTGAAAGCCCTTCCTGCTCGTCACGTACGCTTTCTAGCAGCTCTACGGACACACACGCGTCAGCCTCTTCACTGTCCTACACAGCTAGCACGCTGGCAGTTACCGTCAACTTGGAAGCAGCCGCGCAGAAGGCACTCGCCCTGCAACCGGCGAACAGCGCACATTCGCGGCTACACGCGAGCTGGCCGCACTCGGAGCTTTCGCGGCTCTTCTCTCGCTCTTTCCCGCAGAGCTCCGGCGATGCACAACTCGAACCGCGAAAGCCGCAATGAGCTTTGTGCAAGCTGCGCAGAAGAAACAAGGCACTAAACCGGCAAATGTCCAGCTAATCTCCAACGTGAAAAGGGTCAGCAAGGAAAGCTCTTGCTAACAGCCCAGAAGCATTGCGACTCTTCTCTGGGTGATTTGCCCACCAACACTTCACATCAGCTCAAGCCGGCTGCCCGGAGGAAAAGAGGCTAGGAAAGATCGTAGCAGGCACGGTTGTTGCTGCACGAGAAGTGCCTGCTCCGGAGGCTTCTTGCGAGCAGCGCTAAAAGCACGCGAACATCGCGTTTCTGTGCTTTCCTGAACAGCTTGCGCTGGGACAGTTACAGCCGTGTTTTGCAAGCTGTCCGGGGTTCTGAGGCACTAAAAGTGCGGATGTGTGGCGACTGTCCAAGACGAGAACCGGCTGCTCTGAAAGCCCTTCCTGCTCGTCACGTACGCTTTCTAGCAGCTCTACAACACACACACGCGTCAGCCTCTTCACTGTCCTACACAGCTAGCACGCTGGCAGTTACCGTCAACTTGGAAGCAGCCGCGCAGAAGGCAGTCGCCCTGCAACCGGCGAACAGCGCACATTCGCGGCTACACGCGAGCTGGCCGCACTCGGAGCTTTCGCGGCTCTTCTCTCGCTCTTTCCCGCAGAGCTCCGGCGATGCACAACTCGAACCGCGAAAGCCGCAATGAGCTTTGTGCAAGCTGCGCAGAAGAAACAAGGCACTAAACCGGCAAATGTCCAGCTAATCTCCAACGTGAAAAGGGTCAGCAAGGAAAGCTCTTGCTAACAGCCCAGAAGCATTGCGACTCTTCTCTGGATGATTTGCCCACCAACACTTCACATCAGCTCAAGCTGGCTGCCCGGAGGAAAAGAGGCTAGGAAAGATCGTAGCAGGCACGGTTGTTGCTGCACGAGAAGTGCCTGCTCCGGAGGCTTCTTGCGAGCAGCGCTAAAAGCACGCGAACATCGCGTTTCTGTGCTTTCCTGAACAGCTTGCGCTGGGACAGTTACAGCCGTGTTTTGCAAGCTGTCCGGGGTTCTGAGGCACTAAAAGTGCGGATGTGTGGCGACTGTCCAAGACGAGAACCGGCTGCTCTGAAAGCCCTTCCTGCTCGTCACGTACGCTTTCTAGCAGCTCTACAACACACACACGCGTCAGCCTCTTCACTGTCCTACACAGCTAGCACGCTGGCAGTTACCGTCAACTTGGAAGCAGCCGCGCAGAAGGCAGTCGCCCTGCAACCGGCGAACAGCGCACATTCGCGGCTACACGCGAGCTGGCCGCACTCGGAGCTTTCGCGGCTCTTCTCTCGCTCTTTCCCGCAGAGCTCCGGCGATGCACAACTCGAACCGCGAAAGCCGCAATGAGCTTTGTGCAAGCTGCGCAGAAGAAACAAGGCACTAAACCGGCAAATGTCCAGCTAATCTCCAACGTGAAAAGGGTCAGCAAGGAAAGCTCTTGCTAACAGCCCAGAAGCATTGCGACTCTTCTCTGGATGATTTGCCCACCAACACTTCACATCAGCTCAAGCTGGCTGCCCGGAGGAAAAGAGGCTAGGAAAGATCGTAGCAGGCACGGTTGTTGCTGCACGAGAAGTGCCTGCTCCGGAGGCTTCTTGCGAGCAGCGCTAAAAGCACGCGAACATCGCGTTTCTGTGCTTTCCTGAACAGCTTGCGCTGGGACAGTTACAGCCGTGTTTTGCAAGCTGTCCGGGGTTCTGAGGCACTAAAAGTGCGGATGTGTGGCGACTGTGCAAGACGAGAACCGGCTGCTCTGAAAGCCCTTCCTGCTCGTCACGTACGCTTTCTAGCAGCTCTACGGACACACACGCGTCAGCCTCTTCACTGTCCTACACAGCTAGCACGCTGGCAGTTACCGTCAACTTGGAAGCAGCCGCGCAGAAGGCAGTCGCCCTGCAACCGGCGAACAGCGCACATTCGCGGCTACACGCGAGCTGGCCGCACTCGGAGCTTTCGCGGCTCTTCTCTCGCTCTTTCCCGCAGAGCTCCGGCGATGCACAACTCGAACCGCGAAAGCCGCAATGAGCTTTGTGCAAGCTGCGCAGAAGAAACAAGGCACTAAACCGGCAAATGTCCAGCTAATCTCCAACGTGAAAAGGGTCAGCAAGGAAAGCTCTTGCTAACAGCCCAGAAGCATTGCGACTCTTCTCTGGATGATTTGCCCACCAACACTTCACATCAGCTCAAGCCGGCTGCCCGGAGGAAAAGAGGCTAGGAAAGATCGTAGCAGGCACGGTTGTTGCCGCACGAGAAGTGCCTGCTCCGGAGGCTTCTTGCGAGCAGCGCTAAAAGCACGCGAACATCGCGTTTCTGTGCTTTCCTGAACAGCTTGCGCTGGGACAGTTACAGCCGTGTTTTGCAAGCTGTCCGGGGTTCTGAGGCACTAAAAGTGCGGATGTGTGGCGACTGTGCAAGACGAGAACCGGCTGCTCTGAAAGCCCTTCCTGCTCGTCACGTACGCTTTCTAGCAGCTCTACGGACACACACGCGTCAGCCTCTTCACTGTCCTACACAGCTAGCACGCTGGCAGTTACCGTCAACTTGGAAGCAGCCGCGCAGAAGGCACTCGCCCTGCAACCGGCGAACAGCGCACATTCGCGGCTACACGCGAGCTGGCCGCACTCGGAGCTTTCGCGGCTCTTCTCTCGCTCTTTCCCGCAGAGCTCCGGCGATGCACAACTCGAACCGCGAAAGCCGCAATGAGCTTTGTGCAAGCTGCGCAGAAGAAACAAGGCACTAAACCGGCAAATGTCCAGCTAATCTCCAACGTGAAAAGGGTCAGCAAGGAAAGCTCTTGCTAACAGCCCAGAAGCATTGCGACTCTTCTCTGGATGATTTGCCCACCAACACTTCACATCAGCTCAAGCCGGCTGCCCGGAGGAAAAGAGGCTAGGAAAGATCGTAGCAGGCACGGTTGTTGCTGCACGAGAAGTGCCTGCTCCGGAGGCTTCTTGCGAGCAGCGCTAAAAGCACGCGAACATCGCGTTTCTGTGCTTTCCTGAACAGCTTGCGCTGGGACAGTTACAGCCGTGTTTTGCAAGCTGTCCGGGGTTCTGAGGCACTAAAAGTGCGGATGTGTGGCGACTGTCCAAGACGAGAACCGGCTGCTCTGAAAGCCCTTCCTGCTCGTCACGTACGCTTTCTAGCAGCTCTACAACACACACACGCGTCAGCCTCTTCACTGTCCTACACAGCTAGCACGCTGGCAGTTACCGTCAACTTGGAAGCAGCCGCGCAGAAGGCAGTCGCCCTGCAACCGGCGAACAGCGCACATTCGCGGCTACACGCGAGCTGGCCGCACTCGGAGCTTTCGCGGCTCTTCTCTCGCTCTTTCCCGCAGAGCTCCGGCGATGCACAACTCGAACCGCGAAAGCCGCAATGAGCTTTGTGCAAGCTGCGCAGAAGAAACAAGGCACTAAACCGGCAAATGTCCAGCTAATCTCCAACGTGAAAAGGGTCAGCAAGGAAAGCTCTTGCTAACAGCCCAGAAGCATTGCGACTCTTCTCTGGATGATTTGCCCACCAACACTTCACATCAGCTCAAGCCGGCTGCCCGGAGGAAAAGAGGCTAGGAAAGATCGTAGCAGGCACGGTTGTTGCTGCACGAGAAGTGCCTGCTCCGGAGGCTTCTTGCGAGCAGCGCTAAAAGCACGCGAACATCGCGTTTCTGTGCTTTCCTGAACAGCTTGCGCTGGGACAGTTACAGCCGTGTTTTGCAAGCTGTCCGGGGTTCTGAGGCACTAAAAGTGCGGATGTGTGGCGACTGTCCAAGACGAGAACCGGCTGCTCTGAAAGCCCTTCCTGCTCGTCACGTACGCTTTCTAGCAGCTCTACGGACACACACACGTCAGCCTCTTCACTGTCCTACACAGCTAGCACGCTGGCAGTTACCGTCAACTTGGAAGCAGCCGCGCAGAAGGCAGTCGCCCTGCAACCGGCGAACAGCGCACATTCGCGGCTACACGCGAGCTGGCCGCACTCGGAGCTTTCGCGGCTCTTCTCTCGCTCTTCCCGCAGAGCTCCGGCGATGCACAACTCGAACCGCGAAAGCCGCAATGAGCTTTGTGCAAGCTGCGCAGAAGAAACAAGGCACTAAACCGGCAAATGTCCAGCTAATCTCCAACGTGAAAAGGGTCAGCAAGGAAAGCTCTTGCTAACAGCCCAGAAGCATTGCGACTCTTCTCTGGGTGATTTGCCCACCAACACTTCACATCAGCTCAAGCCGGCTGCCCGGAGGAAAAGAGGCTAGGAAAGATCGTAGCAGGCACGGTTGTTGCTGCACGAGAAGTGCCTGCTCCGGAGGCTTCTTGCGAGCAGCGCTAAAAGCACGCGAACATCGCGTTTCTGTGCTTTCCTGAACAGCTTGCGCTGGGACAGTTACAGCCGTGTTTTGCAAGCTGTCCGGGGTTCTGAGGCACTAAAAGTGCGGATGTGTGGCGACTGTGCAAGACGAGAACCGGCTGCTCTGAAAGCCCTTCCTGCTCGTCACGTACGCTTTCTAGCAGCTCTACGGACACACACGCGTCAGCCTCTTCACTGTCCTACACAGCTAGCACGCTGGCAGTTACCGTCAACTTGGAAGCAGCCGCGCAGAAGGCACTCGCCCTGCAACCGGCGAACAGCGCATCATCGCGGCTACACGCGAGCTGGCCGCACTCGGAGCTTTCGCGGCTCTTCTCTCGCTCTTTCCCGCAGAGCTCCGGCGATGCACAACTCGAACCGCGAAAGCCGCAATGAGCTTTGTGCAAGCTGCGCAGAAGAAACAAGGCACTAAACCGGCAAATGTCCAGCTAATCTCCAACGTGAAAAGGGTCAGCAAGGAAAGCTCTTGCTAACAGCCCAGAAGCATTGCGACTCTTCTCTGGGTGATTTGCCCACCAACACTTCACATCAGCTCAAGCCGGCTGCCCGGAGGAAAAGAGGCTAGGAAAGATCGTAGCAGGCACGGTTGTTGCTGCACGAGAAGTGCCTGCTCCGGAGGCTTCTTGCGAGCAGCGCTAAAAGCACGCGAACATCGCGTTTCTGTGCTTTCCTGAACAGCTTGCGCTGGGACAGTTACAGCCGTGTTTTGCAAGCTGTCCGGGGTTCTGAGGCACTAAAAGTGCGGATGTGTGGCGACTGTCCAAGACGAGAACCGGCTGCTCTGAAAGCCCTTCCTGCTCTTCACGTACGCTTTCTAGCAGCTCTACAACACACACACGCGTCAGCCTCTTCACTGTCCTACACAGCTAGCACGCTGGCAGTTACCGTCAACTTGGAAGCAGCCGCGCAGAAGGCAGTCGCCCTGCAACCGGCGAACAGCGCACATTCGCGGCTACACGCGAGCTGGCCGCACTCGGAGCTTTCGCGGCTCTTCTCTCGCTCTTTCCCGCAGAGCTCCGGCGATGCACAACTCGAACCGCGAAAGCCGCAATGAGCTTTGTGCAAGCTGCGCAGAAGAAACAAGGCACTAAACCGGCAAATGTCCAGCTAATCTCCAACGTGAAAAGGGTCAGCAAGGAAAGCTCTTGCTAACAGCCCAGAAGCATTGCGACTCTTCTCTGGATGATTTGCCCACCAACACTTCACATCAGCTCAAGCTGGCTGCCCGGAGGAAAAGAGGCTAGGAAAGATCGTAGCAGGCACGGTTGTTGCTGCACGAGAAGTGCCTGCTCCGGAGGCTTCTTGCGAGCAGCGCTAAAAGCACGCGAACATCGCGTTTCTGTGCTTTCCTGAACAGCTTGCGCTGGGACAGTTACAGCCGTGTTTTGCAAGCTGTCCGGGGTTCTGAGGCACTAAAAGTGCGGATGTGTGGCGACTGTGCAAGACGAGAACCGGCTGCTCTGAAAGCCCTTCCTGCTCGTCACGTACGCTTTCTAGCAGCTCTACGGACACACACGCGTCAGCCTCTTCACTGTCCTACACAGCTAGCACGCTGGCAGTTACCGTCAACTTGGAAGCAGCCGCGCAGAAGGCAGTCGCCCTGCAACCGGCGAACAGCGCATCATCGCGGCTACACGCGAGCTGGCCGCACTCGGAGCTTTCGCGGCTCTTCTCTCGCTCTTTCCCGCAGAGCTCCGGCGATGCACAACTCGAACCGCGAAAGCCGCAATGAGCTTTGTGCAAGCTGCGCAGAAGAAACAAGGCACTAAACCGGCAAATGTCCAGCTAATCTCCAACGTGAAAAGGGTCAGCAAGGAAAGCTCTTGCTAACAGCCCAGAAGCATTGCGACTCTTCTCTGGATGATTTGCCCACCAACACTTCACATCAGCTCAAGCCGGCTGCCCGGAGGAAAAGAGGCTAGGAAAGATCGTAGCAGGCACGGTTGTTGCCGCACGAGAAGTGCCTGCTCCGGAGGCTTCTTGCGAGCAGCGCTAAAAGCACGCGAACATCGCGTTTCTGTGCTTTCCTGAACAGCTTGCGCTGGGACAGTTACAGCCGTGTTTTGCAAGCTGTCCGGGGTTCTGAGGCACTAAAAGTGCGGATGTGTGGCGACTGTGCAAGACGAGAACCGGCTGCTCTGAAAGCCCTTCCTGCTCGTCACGTACGCTTTCTAGCAGCTCTACGGACACACACGCGTCAGCCTCTTCACTGTCCTACACAGCTAGCACGCTGGCAGTTACCGTCAACTTGGAAGCAGCCGCGCAGAAGGCAGTCGCCCTGCAACCGGCGAACAGCGCACATTCGCGGCTACACGCGAGCTGGCCGCACTCGGAGCTTTCGCGGCTCTTCTCTCGCTCTTTCCCGCAGAGCTCCGGCGATGCACAACTCGAACCGCGAAAGCCGCAATGAGCTTTGTGCAAGCTGCGCAGAAGAAACAAGGCACTAAACCGGCAAATGTCCAGCTAATCTCCAACGTGAAAAGGGTCAGCAAGGAAAGCTCTTGCTAACAGCCCAGAAGCATTGCGACTCTTCTCTGGTGATTTGCCCACCAACACTTCACATCAGCTCAAGCCGGCTGCCCGGAGGAAAAGAGGCTAGGAAAGATCGTAGCAGGCACGGTTGTTGCTGCACGAGAAGTGCCTGCTCCGGAGGCTTCTTGCGAGCAGCGCTAAAAGCACGCGAACATCGCGTTTCTGTGCTTTCCTGAACAGCTTGCGCTGGGACAGTTACAGCCGTGTTTTGCAAGCTGTCCGGGGTTCTGAGGCACTAAAAGTGCGGATGTGTGGCGACTGTCCAAGACGAGAACCGGCTGCTCTGAAAGCCCTTCCTGCTCGTCACGTACGCTTTCTAGCAGCTCTACAACACACACACGCGTCAGCCTCTTCACTGTCCTACACAGCTAGCACGCTGGCAGTTACCGTCAACTTGGAAGCAGCCGCGCAGAAGGCACTCGCCCTGCAACCGGCGAACAGCGCACATTCGCGGCTACACGCGAGCTGGCCGCACTCGGAGCTTTCGCGGCTCTTCTCTCGCTCTTTCCCGCAGAGCTCCGGCGATGCACAACTCGAACCGCGAAAGCCGCAATGAGCTTTGTGCAAGCTGCGCAGAAGAAACAAGGCACTAAACCGGCAAATGTCCAGCTAATCTCCAACGTGAAAAGGGTCAGCAAGGAAAGCTCTTGCTAACAGCCCAGAAGCATTGCGACTCTTCTCTGGGTGATTTGCCCACCAACACTTCACATCAGCTCAAGCCGGCTGCCCGGAGGAAAAGAGGCTAGGAAAGATCGTAGCAGGCACGGTTGTTGCTGCACGAGAAGTGCCTGCTCCGGAGGGCTTCTTGCGAGCAGCGCTAAAAGCACGCGAACATCGCGTTTCTGTGCTTTCCTGAACAGCTTGCGCTGGGACAGTTACAGCCGTGTTTTGCAAGCTGTCCGGGGTTCTGAGGCACTAAAAGTGCGGATGTGTGGCGACTGTGCAAGACGAGAACCGGCTGCTCTGAAAGCCCTTCCTGCTCTTCACGTACGCTTTCTAGCAGCTCTACGGACACACACGCGTCAGCCTCTTCACTGTCCTACACAGCTAGCACGCTGGCAGTTACCGTCAACTTGGAAGCAGCCGCGCAGAAGGCAGTCGCCCTGCAA